>NC_065538.1:8294829-8594829 GCF_932294415.1 Quercus robur
GTTTTTACATTCTTGATTGTGCGTTATTAATTTTATTTTATTTTTCTTTTGTTGGACTTTGTTTCCACTGTTGCAAAAGTAATTAAATTTATGCAAGAATATCATTTCTTTAATCAATTTTTTTTTTCACATATAGATCTCAAAAAATTGACATCAAAATTTTATTATACTTAAATAATTAATGAACCACTTAAAATAATTAATAAAAAATATTTATTTATTACATTAGTAATCTTTTTAAAATTACATAGAATGGTTTTATGTGTGTGTGTGTGTGTGTGTGAGGGGGGGGGGGTTAAGAAACACAATACAAACTTAAAAGCGTATGAGTTTCTTATCAACACAATTAATTTCTAATTATTAAGGGAAAGAATTTCACAATGGGAAGATTAGACAAATGATTGGAAATAGAAACAAATGAACTGAACTCTTAGATTGATAAAAATCGGTTTCCTAAGGTACACATAGAGGTTCTAAGGAAACAAATGAAAGCTCTAGCTTTTCTCTCTCTCTCTCTTTCTAGTTCTCCCACTGTTTTTTTCTAGATCCTCATTCATGTTGGTGACCTCCTTCTCTTATTCTCCCCTTTTTTGCTTTCCAGCTGTTCCTCCCTTAGCTGGATTTGGGGAGATATTTGTCCCATCAAACCCCTCTCCCTACCATTTCTTGGTCATGAAGGAAAACGTTTAGGGTGTTCTTACTGTTTAGGCCAATCATTCTGCATTTAATGGGTTGACATTAGGTAAGGAGAACTCATTAATGCAAAGGTGATTATTACATTGGGCTCTACATCTTCTTCTATGTGTTCCTCTGGAAAATAGTTGAAGAGGTATCTTCAGTAAAGCAGTTGGTAGCTTCTCGGATGGGTTGCATTACCTCAGGAAGACTAGTTCCACAGATTACCTCGGTAACGACCCTAGATGGTCTTTCCTCTATTGGGTTCTAGTTATCCTATATTTACATATAGGCCAGGCCTATCCTGTGGAGGAGGCTTTTAGGAATGCCCTCCTCAGATTGCAGTCCAAGAGGCAAACTTGCTCCAATTCCCCACAATACACACACACACACACACACTAAAAGAAGTTAGGAAATCTAAATGGTTATGACTAATTTTTAGTGATTTCACAACTATTTGATTTTTTTGTGACTTTTGTCAGTTGTCAAAGCGACTAAACCTAAGGAAAAATGTCATATTCTAAATCAATTATTATTATTTTAAATAAAAATATTTTCTTATATAACGAAGAATTTCAAATTTTAAATCTATTATTATTATTATTATAACTATATATTTTCTTATATAATATTTATAAAAATAATTATTTATAAGTATAAATAAAGAAAAATTCAAGGAATGCACCACATGGCTGAATATTATGCTTCCTCGCATGAAGTCTCTGTTTTTATAATAATAATAATAATTGATTCAGCATAGGCAACAAAATCACCCTCAAATTTCTCAATTATGTCAAGAAAGTGAGTCATCTCTTGAAAGTGGTTTTGTTTTGTTTATTGATTTTTGATAGCTTGCGTTTAACAACGATGATATTGATTAATTATCGCCAAAACAATATTGGTGTGAATATATGTGTACTCATTTACTGGAGATTATGAACTTGATTCACTTATTAATAGTTAATATAAAGCAATCATAGCATGCCAGATTATGATGATGTGAACCCAGTCAAGAATAACGAGACCCAACAACGAAAGGGAACCCAAGATCGTTCTATGGACAAATTCAAATGGGAGATCTCGACTCGTTGTTTATAACAAACAAGAACCTCGGTATAAGGAAGACGCCACAAACAGTGGTGGAAACTCGATTTGATAAGTCAAGATGAACACCACGGGAATTCCTGATAAGTTCGAGTAGTTCTTCAAAGAACCAAAGAGAATAAACCTCACAAGTTTTTATCAATAATATCTGAAAAACGTTTACAGACTTAGATGACTATTTAAGGGCTCTTTAAAACTTGACAGACAAGAAAATATAATCTAAAATAACTTATAATTGATACCTAACCATATTAGGAATAAAGTTTGACCTAAAAAGCATTAAATGCACCTAAAAACAAGGAAATAAATCACATAAGCCTAGAATAACGTTTTTTACATAGACCCAAAATATTTCATGCCAATTCTTAGCCTTGACCGGATCCTTCTAGAACTTGAATCAAGTTGACGATTTTTTGTTGCCCACGTGGATCATGCTCAATGGGCCTCCACGAATTTGCTTGAGCCCATAACTCTTGGATGAGTCCGTTGAGTACATCCTTGAACTTCTTTGCTCGTGCTCTCGTAACTGACCCAATTGGTACTTGAACGAGATCCTTCGAAGCGGTGCCTTGATCTCCATCATATGATATGTGGTAAAGATATCCATTAGTGATGCTAAAACGGATTGCTCACTCATTGAATTTTGTCATTTGGCAATTCTGTAGCAATGAAACGGCTGATGAGATGGAAGCATTTTTTGCAAGCCGTATGCATCCTTCTTTTACTATGATTTTGAAGCAAAGTATTGAGCAAATTAATCCGACTCAAAGCGAGGTGGGTTGCCAACATAAGGCGTGAGCAATCTCTAGAAGACCTAGTCAAACAATTAGCTTTCCTGAAATGCTAGTCTTCATTTTGTTTTTAAAACTATATTGTGAATGTAATTATGTTAACAATAATGAACTACATACACTGCATGCTCAGCAACTTGTGTTCTACATGTAAGGAGTTACATATGAAGAAATCAACTATACCATGAACAATTTGCAGCCTGGCATCATTATCCTGCATTCAATTTAGTTTAGTCAGACCAATAGATCAACCAAATAAATATACTCTCAACTTTACTCTTCTCAATATTCCAACTATCCACTAGCTCTCGACCGCTCTATGTGCCATAACTAGTCTTAACTCTTAACTTAATTGATCAGACAGAAAATGGTTTAATAGAGGCTTTATTTGAAAATTCTGAAAGCAACATTACTTCGTCATTGTGACATATCCCTCCTCAAGGTGGGTCTTGATAATTTTCAGCAAGGTACGGTTTGTAACTTCCGTCTCTGTGTTTGCTTGCGGATGTCAAGGTTATGAAAAATGGTTTTTAATTCCTAGTTGCCCACAAAAGTCTTGGAATTTCTGGCTATCAAACCGTCGTATCTACGATCTCGCATGGCAAGTAAGACCCATTCCATTCCCAAGCTAACACACAAAAATATTGCTCTAGTCCAAAGAGAAATTCGTGTTTCTGTTCATTTTCTATCAAAAATGCCAAAGACCACAGCTTGAGAGTAAAGTTAAACAGAGTCTTACAATCGTATTATACAAAACGAAATCTCATCATACATCCATGCAACTTTCTATTACAAGTATATTTGGATTTACAAACCTCATAGAAAAACAAAAACACCAAAAATGAAGAATAACCAAGTACATTAAACTTAGTATTTACCTATGTATAATCTGATTTCATGTGTATTTCAGAACAATTCGCTTTTGACAAAAGTGCGGCACATAAAGTCATTAAAAAATGAAGAATGTAAATTACATTTTGATTCCTCTATGTTTAAGGTTACTGTCAATTTGATCTTTTATGCTTTATTATTATTATTATTATTATTATTATTATTATTTTAAAAATTTTATTAGTAAATTGGATATTAATTGGATATTAATATCCAATTAATTGCCCATGTTATTTTTGTTAATAAATTAGAAGAAAACCATCAGGGGATTTTGTCATTGTAGGGAGAAAAAAAAAATTCAAGTACCGTCCATGACCCAAATCAATTATAGACCACCTTAAGTAGAGTCTACAAAATGTATTTTAAGTGTTGTGTTCAAAATCTATTTTATCTAGGATCTAAAACATGCTACTTCAACATATGTATAGGTACAATGGAAATACCGAAATAGCATTTGCTGACATATATGTATATTGGGAAAGAATCAAAGAAATATGGAATAGCAGAAAATTTTAAAAAATGAAGTAAGAAATTGAGAAGATCAAAGATTCAAAGAAAGTAATAGAGAGCAAACCTCTTGAACATCCTTAAGAAAAGCATCATAGGAATAGGATCCATTGTATGCCTCATAAGTCAATTTCAAATCAATAATTTTGAACCCTAAAAGGACTTGATAACATTGAAGGAAATTGAAGAGGTATCACTAAGTGATCCTCTTATCAAACTATCAAAAACCAACTTTTTTCAACTGCTAGCAGCTACAGCAAGGTAAAGCACATTTTTTTTCAGTATTGTTTCATAATCACATTAGATTCAGTGTTAACACACTTTGTTTTAACTCTTTCTATTAGGTTTCACTGCATGCCTCCAGTAACGAGAGCAAAGCCCTCTGTAACCAACAATAACAAGCCTTGAGTAAGGCATAATAAGACTGCCATATAATAAGCCTTGAGTATGTCATGTGTATTAGAGGCTTCTCATGACATCGAACACATAATGTGGGGCGAAGTTATAGGATGAAACTATAAGGACAGGCATTGCCTAATATAGACTCTCAGCAGTTATCCTAACAAATTAAAGAGACATCCGTGACAACTTATAAGGTAAGAGTGGTGATAGTTACACAATATGTGTATACGAAAGACAGCATGAAATTGTGATTTAAAAACTCAATTTTAGTTATAGTTGTGAAATCGTGTGCAACAATAATAACTGAAATTTTCAAAATACAATTTCAACTGAAGTGTGTATAATAGTGCGTGCAACAATAATTAGTGATAATTCCCAACCATAGCTTAATGAATTCCAACATTAGCACATTCGCAACAATATATGAAAAATTTGTCTGGTTTTCTTGCTATATGCTACATACAGAATGCACAAATAGCAGTGCTAGACAGTATGGTAGTATACACAAGGGAAACATTATTTAACTCTCCATCGTAATTTATTATAGCACTGCCATTAATGAGAACCTTTCTAACAGGTTCCAACGCTTTTGCCCACGTACCATTATTCACCTTTAACCATTTTGCAATCACCAGTTGCATGATGCATCAGATTTATTATGACCAAGTTCAACACAAAAACATTTTTGACACACTCCGCTGAGCCAAAGATTATCTTTGTAACCAATGCAAACAGTTGAGAATCACAAAAATGAGTGCACCAATTAATATCTAGTAAACATTTTTGACTATATAAACTATAAAGTGTATTTATAGGATCATGAAGTAGAGATCAGCCCAGAATTTCCCAAAAAATGAAAGGCATACAGACATTGTGTATATTAAAAACAATACGGAAGAAAGTGTTTATGAATATCAGGAAATAAATAAATAAATAAAAGTAGAGAAAGAAAAAATGTGAAAAGAAACCAAATAATTAACTTTCCTTTTTTGGTCATCAAGCACATTTAGTCATGCAAGTTCAACCTAATCAAAGCCATGGCTATCATTCATTTTCAAATTCACAATTCCAACTTAACAGTCAATACTTATATGGATTTGGTTAATGGGTTCGCTGAGTATTTGATAATAGACAATTTTAGAAAAGTTTTAATACCAATTTTATGAATAATATAAAAAAGTTGTAAAAAAAAAAATTAGTTACTTTTTTCTTTTCCTATAAAAAGTTTTTAAAATATTATTTAAATTAATACCCTTACTTCATTTTGATAACTTATCCCTACTTTTATTATAACAAGGTGAAAATAAATTTCTTTATTATTTTTCTATCGTGTGTAATTAAAAATTGATATATTTTTTTATAAAGTTTATGCAGTAAAATGAATAGTAAACTACCTCACTCAAAAAAAAAAATTCTTTTTCTGATAAGTACCCTCACTCAATTTGAATTTACTTGTTGTTCATGAATCACAGTCCCATGTGACCCTTTTAGCCGACTATCTTATTATTTTTTAGTATAAAAATAAACAACAAATTTGTGATGAAGAGGCTAATGAGCCCAAAAAAAAAAAAAAAAAAAAAAAAAAGACAACTCCAATAACACTTCTGATAAATAAAACTTCAAAATACTTTTTTTTAATTTGTTTTTAAAAAATTGATTATTATGGGAGCTGGAACCATCGAAGTTGGATCACAATTTTCATGTTTTCTTTGATGGTAAATACAACTTGGAGTTGAAACCATCATTGACAAAAGTGTGGGCCATTGAAAGCCCTGAATCTTCTTCTCCATTGTTGAAAGCCTGGGATTTATCTCTTCCATTTTCCTCAGAGCCCCTGAATTTCCCAAAAAAAAAAAAAAACAGAAAAAACACAAAACTTGTTTGTTTAATTTTCTTTGGTTTTCCAAACTAAGAGAGTGAATAATAAAAAAAGTAGGTACCTAGAAATGAGCATTGCAATTGGACGAGGAGTAATTCTTAAGTACTTCCAGAGTATAGAAAATAGTGCGTATTCCCTTCTCTTATATTTATGGTGGGTCCACTCATTAAATTCATGACGGGGTCTACCATAAATGTAAAAGGAGGGAGCATTTTTTCACTCTGCTCTGAAAGTACCTAGGACTCTAGGAGTTTTCCTTGGACAAGAGCTCTGTATCTAGAGTCGGAATCAGATTTGAAGCCATCTGAAGTGGGACAGGTAGTGTTTTTGGGGACGTTTGCAGGCATAGGATGGTTAATGTTGAAATTCCATTGATCCATATTAGAGCCATAACTATGCCTAGCACTTGGACTCAGCATGTGAAAAACGTCAGATTTTTCATTTTTGGGAACAACAGATGCACTCTACACAAACCCCCCACCTTCTTGGATGGTTATTAACCCTATCCTTCATTTCACATATTACCTCAACGTAATTTAGTTTATATGGGTTTGACTTATTCAATTGGTACTGCAATTTCTTATTAGGTAAAGAAAATATCCACAGATGATCGGAGAATTCATATGTAGGAGTTGAAAGAAGGTTCTCATTTTCACAACCATTGATGGAAAGGTAAATGATACAAGTAGACATCCGTGGATATTTCACCGGTCCAAAAGCAAAACAGACATCAAAAATTTTTGGAAATTTGTGACCAACCCAAAATGATATGACATTTCCATCACTTTCATGGTTTAAGTTTAACCACTTTGGAATCTTAGTTCCTGGTAGTCTAATTATAAATTTATCATCTTTAGGTTCAGGCAAAAGCAAGCAATTATTTGGTAAAATCCTTAAAATTTCTCCAATCTGCATGCAATTTGTAAATTCAACAAAAATTGAATTAGGGAAGAAAGTAACAAAAAATTGTTTCTTTATTATAACTTTTAAAAAAGAGACAAACCTGATTCAATAATCTGCTTGATGATTGTGGATTCAATGAATAGCTATTTGTTACATCCACAAATTTTACAGATTGTGGAAGCCTTGGAATTTCTCGAAGCTGCTGCAATGTCCTATATATAGGAACTCTAATGTATTAAATCTGCTAAGGCTAGTGGGGATGCTAAAAATATTTGTTTCACATAGATCTAGAGATTTCAATACGGGGAAGTACTCGGGTTTCATCAAAAAGTCTAATTCAATTATATTTTTGTTGCCCTTGAAACTCAAGAAATCCAACATAAAAAACCCATATTTGGAAAAGCCATCCAAATAATGGAATGTCTATCTCAATCTGGTAGTGGGAATAGATAGTTCACTAAGAAGTTGTAATTTATAGATGTCATCTAGAAGATACCTAAGGTTTTGGCAATCATGTAAGTCTAAGCTGTGAAGCCCAGTAAGATACTTGATTGATGAAGGCAACTCTCAAATACCACTATGACGTAAATATAAAGTCCTTAAACATTTCATTTCTGGATGAATATTAGGAAACTTCTCAAGCCTTAAGCAGTCTATAAGAACAAAATCCACAAGAGATTTCAACTTGAGGGTGTTTGGAAGAATTTGAAGTTTTTCACAACCTTGGAGATCCCATATCTGAAGCTTATCAAGAAATCCAACCGATTCATGAACCTTAACTAAATTTTGACAAAAGGAAAGATCCAATTCTTCTAGGCTTGGGATACATAATTTAGGTAATTCTGTGATGGACTCACACCTGCTGAAATTGATATATTTTAAATATTTTAGTTGGATTCCCTATTGAAGAAAAAAAAATTTATTTTCAACCAACATTCAAATAGAATTTAAAGAAAATAAAATTTATAAATACTAATACTCATACCAATTTGAATGTTGTCTCCAATCTAAAAAGACTATGTGGCATCTCAAGTGGAACTATTTGTTGAGGATAATATTTGGATGGCAAGGAAAATGGAAATTTAGGCCATTGAAGCAATCTTAACCTATTGGGAAGATATTTGAGTTCTTCATAAATTTGTACATTATGAACTATAAGAAATTTGAGATTTTTCATATTTTCAAAAGCTTCAGCTTCTATAGGCATCATTATTAGTTGAGGTGAGTAGCACATGATGCCCCGAATTTTACTTGATCCCTAGTTGGACAAAGCATTAGTTACACTAAATAATAGAAGTATAATTTTAAAAAAAAATTAAACAAATGATACAAATAAAGTTAAATTTTCTTCAATATTTTTTAAAAAATCAATGGAAAAAACTCATTTGGAAAAAAAGAGATGCAAAAGAGCTTATACCATATTTGTAGTTAGTATTTCATGAGCATCCTCAAAAGACCATATCATGCTACGTTTTCTGAGCTCTTCTGATTCTTGTTGAACAATTTCTCTCCCCATTTGTTGAAGCAAGTCATGCATCCACAATTTGCCAGATTGACCAACTGTTATGAGACACTTATCAATAAGTTTTCCAAGTCCATAACTTGGGTATAATTTGCAAGCGTCTAATATATTAACTACATTGCCTCCCCTTTTTGAGAAGAAACAAACACACACAAGAAAATGATATATAATTGTTGTGCAATTACCATTTGTTGTGAAATGCAAAATTTAAGATGGTAAAAAAGTGAAAGGTTAAAACAACAATAAAAAAGTAAAAGGATTTTTTTTACCTTATTAATTTTTACATTTCACAACCAATTGATAATTGCATTGTGCAATCCAAATCCCATTTAATGAATAAGAAACACAACTTTTGTGCTATAAATTTTATCATAACTTTAATGTGGCTGACTGTAAGTGTGGAAAAAAGATGGGGTTAATATGAAAATGATAGGCAACCACTTACCATCTACTACATTAGTATTGTGATAGAACTTGTGACACAATGTATGCAAAAATAATGTGACACAATCCAAAAATCTCTCACCCTTTCCTTTTGAGTGAGAAGAAACATAAAGAATAATCACCAATCACCTTCAAATGAATTTTTTTTTTTTTTTTTTGGTTTTTAGCATGAGAATTTTTCTTTTATTTTTGGTAGTTAAGTTGTATGGTTTGTTCTATATATTGTTACTCTTAAGATGCACATGTTGGAATAGGGGGACTTGGGAAAAGGTAAAGCAATATGAATCAAATTTCAAAATCCCACATGTGTTTTGGTGAAATTTCTCAGATTTTACCATTGTTAAAGGTTTTTATGTTCTTAACATATCTTCTTGGTAATAATATTTCTTCTTGATTGGTGTACTTGGTAAGAAATATATGTACCTTTTTGTTGTGTCACGGATATGGGTGTTGGAAATGAAAGATCTTGACTTTATTTATATAAGAACTCAAAGATATTGACTTTTTTTTTTTTTTTTTTATATATAACTAAAAAATTTTGACTCTAAGGCATGGTAATGTTTGAGTTTATATTGCATTCGGAAGATATATATAAATGTGTGTGTGTGTATTTTTGTTCTTCACTGAACTCTATTTGGCTTGGAAAATTGGAATGCATTTCTTTTTCAAATTGGGTAATTACTAGAATGAAAATATTTTTTTTTTCCTTTTGCAATGCTTAGATGAGAAAAGTAAATCCGTTAAAACTGATAATATTGAATTTATTGTTAATTTTAGTGAACATTTGTTAATAGTTTACTTTAGTCAAGTAGGGCAACATAAATTAGATTGCATAATTTGCATGCCCAATTGCATTTATGTTGTTACTTAGTTGATTAATTATGTGTAAAGAGTCTTGTAAAACTAGGACTTATTATGACAAAGGAGAGTAATTGAAACAAAGTCTGTGAATTTTATTGACTGTAGAGAAATCTTTTTCAAATCAGAATGCATGGAAATATGATTTTTCTTTTTGCAATGCTTAGATGAGAAAAGTAAAATCCATTAAAACTGATTATGTTGAATATTTTGTTATTTTTAGTAAACATTCGTTGATAATTTATATTAGTCAGGGCAATAGAATTCAGATTGCATGTAATTTTTTGTGAATCCCATTAGCACTTATGTTGCTACTTTAATTGATTGATTATGTGTTTAGGCTTCATTATGATTAAGGAATCTGGTAAAACTAGGACTTGTTAATGACAAAGGAAAGTAATTGAAACATAACTCTGTGAATTTTGTTGACGGTAGAGAAGTCTTTTTTAAGGCAAAGACTAGGTCTCCTAAATAATGTTTTGCTAGACTAGGTCTTCTAAGTGCCCGTTTGGATTGGGCTGAGAGCTACGTCTGCGTTTGTTCTTTCACGTTTCGTTCTTTTTTTTTTCTTTTTTTTTTCAGCTGCAACATTTGATTTTTCCACTGTGAACAGTGCACGTCCCACAAATTACACTTTTCAGCCATTTTTTCATTAAAAATGGGTCCCACAGTATTATTTACACATTTAAAAATTATTTCGCTACAGTGTTTTCAGTTTCAACAAAAATAAGCTGTATCCAAACGGACCCTAAATAACATTTTCCTAGAAATACTAGGACTTCTAGTAACTAAAGAGAGTATTTGAAAGAAAAAAAAATCTTTCTTAACCAAATAGGTTATGTATTTGAAACATAAAATACTTATAGGACTAGTATATATCTAGAATCATTTATCTTATAAGGTGTAAATGAACTTTCTCTCACAATATTAATATTTGTATGGCCAGCCAGGGAAGCAATGGAATATCTTAACACTATACTGGAGCGAAGGTGATTGAATTTTGTGTGTAAGGGTTTATGGGCCTTTCTTAGTGGTGCTACATTGAAGTTCATATTCTCTAGGTGAATGCAATGGATTTGTATAAATTGGTGCTAGAATAGGTGGCAGAAAACTATAACGAATCCAACCCTCTCATCCCGACTCCGAAAAGGCCGAAATCAAAGCCCTAATCGTCCGCCTCATGCTCTCCTCCACTCCCAAAATCCAATCCCAGCTCAGCGAAGCCCTAGCTCTCATCGGCAAGCATGATTTCCCCAAATCGTGGCCCATTGCTCCCAGAGCTCATCGTGGCCTAACTCTATCTTTAAGAAGTTTCATTGCATTCTTTTTTTTGCTCATTGCCTACATCACCTGCATCAATCTAAGCTTATGGCTTGTTTTTATTTGGTTTTTTTTTTTTTATTCAGTTATGTTACCAAGTTTATGAGAAATATTGGAGATATTATGGAGTGAAAATAAAGTTGGGGAATTGGTTTTGGCTTCAATGACCAAAACCAGTGCATTTGCATTAATATTTATACAGCTATACACGTGAATCTGTTACACCTGAAAAGATATAGCAACAATTCAAATACAAGAAGATTAAATTTCAGTTGTATCCATTTCTATCTCAATATTCTGCAGCAGCTCTAGATATTTGGTCTTATCCTGATCTTGAGATGATGAGATTTGAACTTGGTGCTTATCTTTATCTTTCTCAAAACTAGCATCAATAGGATTAACTTGATCCTATTGGTCTGTTATCTTAACAGCCCCCCGCAAGGTGATGGGGGTTGAACAACCATCAGCTTGGATTTGAGATAAACAAAACGTGATGAAGACAATCCTTTGGTAAAAATATCAGCAACCTGATCAAGGGTAGAGATGAATTTGACTATGATGTCGCGATTGACTACCTTCTCGCGAACAAAATGATAGTCAACTTCAATATGTTTAGTATGGGCATGAAACACCGGATTAGAGGCCAAGGCAAGGGCACTGACATTGTCACACCATAGCACAGGAGCTACCTTAAGAGGAATCTGAATTTCCTGAAACAGCATTCGCAACCAGTAAAGTTCAGCTATGGTGATGGCTAAGGAACGATACTCAGCTTCAGTGCTAGACCGGGAAACAACAGCTTGTTTCTTAGCACTCCAAGAAATAAGACAATCTCCAAGGAAAACTGAAAATCCGGAAGTAGAGCGCCGATCATCAAGGCTTCCAGCCCAATCTGAATCACAAAAGGCATTAAGTTGGAGAGAACCTTTAGAGTAGAACAACCCATGATCAGGTGTACCCTTAAGATAGCGTAATACACGCTTTGCAGCTGATAAGTGAGTTGAAGTTGGAGCATGTAGGTGCTGACAGAGTTGATTAACTGAGAAAGCAATCTCTGGACGAGTGAGAGTACAATATTGTAAGGAGCCAACAATATGCCGATAGACAGTAGGATCATTTAGTAAGTCACCATCATATTTAGAGAGCTTAGAGGTAGAAGAACAAGGTGACTTGGAAGGTTTTGCATCAGCCATGTGAGTGCGAGTAAGTAAATCTGAAATATACCTTGTTTGACAGATATGCAAGCCCTTTGGAGTGCGAGAAACCTGAATGCCAAGGAAGAAGCTTAAAGAACCCAAATCTTTTAAAGGAAACTCCTGCTGCATGCTGCAAATGAGGGAACTTATTATGGAAACATGAGTTCCAGTGATGATTATGTCATCAACATAAATTAGCATGTAAACCCGGACAGCTCCACAAGCATAGATAAATAATGATGAATCAACTAATGAAGCTTTAAATCCAAGCTCTAATAAGAATGTGGAGAGTCGTGTAAACCAAGCTCTTGGTGCTTGTTTTAAGCCATAGAGAGCTTTATGCAACTTACAAACAAAATCAGGATGAGCATTATCAATGAACCCTTGAGGTTGTTCCATGAACACTTCTTCTCTTAAGTTCCCATGAAGAAAAGCATTGGATACATCCAATTGCCGAATTTCCCAATCAAAATGGACTACTAAAGCCAATATAATCCGAATGGTAGAAGGTTTGATTACAGGGCTGAAAGTTTCAGTGTAGTCCACTCCACTTCGTTGATCAAACCCCTTAGCAACTAATCTAGCCTTGAACCTTTCTACTGAGCCATCAGATTTGCGTTTAATTGTATACACCCATTTGTTGCGAATGATATTATGATTTGGAGGGCGAGGACACAAGGTCCAAGTGCCATTGGACATCAAGGCATCAAATTCTAGCTTCATGGCTGCTCTCCATCGTGAGTCTGCAGCAGCCTTGCTATAGCATGATGGTTCAAACTCTTGGACAGTAGTGTGGAGGCCTTGGAAGGGGTATTTGGTAGTTTGGAATAATTTATAGTCAGGAAAGGTTTTGGGCTAAAGAGAACCTGTTTTAGAACGAGTAAGCATTGGATGAGGAACAATGGGTTGAGTAAGTGGTGCATCAGACCTTGTAGAGGTTGACAAACTTGGAGATGAATGTGGCAATTGTGGTGATAATGATATGGAAGGCAGAGGAGTAGGAGGTGTAGGTGGGCTGTGTACAAGTGGTTCATTTGCTGGTGCAGAATTAGGAGTAGGTGTTGTAGATGGAGAGTTTGGAAGTGTTGTAGAAGGAATTGAAGAAGGAAGATTTGAGAAAGTATTGTAAGGAGGAAAGGAAAAGGGGAAAGGTTCATCACCTGATGCATGAATCTTGGAAGGCAAATGTGAAGTAGCTTTATCCTTGGCTGGGAAGGAACTCTCATCAAAAACAACATGCCGAGATAAGTACACTTTGTTAGTAATAGGATCAAGACACCTGTAACCTGCATAGCTATATCCAATAAAAATACAAGGCTTAGATCTATATTCCAACTTATGAAGACCTTGAGGACGCAAAAGTGGATAGCACAAACAACCAAAGACTCTCAAATTGTTATAATCTGGCTCTTTATTGTATAACTTGTGAAAGGGTGACAAGAATAGGGGTAGGCAAACGATTAATAATATAAACAGCTGTAAGAAAAGCATCAATCCAATAACGATTTGAAAGATGAGAATGAGCCAATAGTGTTAATCCAGTTTCAAGAATATGTCTCAACTTTCTTTCAGCAAGACCATTTTGTTGTGAAGTGTATGGGCAAGACTTTCGATGGACAATGCCATGCTTGGTGAGAAATGATTGGAAGATAAGTGAGGTGTACTCACCACCTCCATCAGATTGCAATTGTTTAATGGTTGTAGAGAATTGATTTTCTGCCATCAATTTAAATTTGACAAAGCATGTTAACACTTCAGATTTATTATAAAGAGGATAGAGCCAAGTATAGCGTGAAAAGTCATCAATGAAAACCATATAATATTTGCATCCACTCATAGATTGGACAGGTGAAGTCCAAATATCAGTATGAACAAGTTGGAGAGGAGTAGTAGAGAGATGAGTAGATGAATGAAATGGTTGTCGTTTACTTTTGCCCAATTGGCATGAAGTACAAACAACATTTTTATTAAAGTCATTGCAAGAAAGGGGTAAATGATTGTGTTTAACAACACGAGAAACAACATCAAATGACGAATGACCTAATCTAAAATGCCACACCAATGAAGATGTTTTTATTCCTAACAAAGCAGTAAAAGCTCGGTTGCCATGAAGAGAGTTCCTTTGAAGCCGTAGTGGATATAAGCCATTTTCACTTTTCCCTTCCAAGAGAATTGAATGTGTTCGAAGGTCCTTCACAAAATAATGAGATGAGGTGAGTATGAAGTAACATGCATTATCTAAACAAAATCTTTGAATAGAAAGTAAGTTGGCAGAAGCATTTGGGCAATGTAAGACATTTTTAAGATGCAAGTTTGAAGAAAAAGAGGGAAGAGTGATTGAACCAGAGTTTTCTATAGCAAGTCCTGCTCCATTTCCCACTTCTACTGTGTCAGTGCCTTGGAAAGGTTGCTGAATTGTCAAACTTTCAAGTTCATTGGTGATATGAGCATTTGCACCACTATCAACAAACCATTTTTGATCTTCAAAGGCAGCATTTGTATGGGCCACCATAGCTGCAAGTTGCGTTGGAGGATGTCTTCCTTGGTAGGAGTGATCCATGCGATGATAACAGTCAAGGGCTTGATGATTGGTCTTGCCACAGATTTGACATGGAACACATGCACCATTGTTGAAAGGGGCACCACTATTGACTTGAGAAGATTTAGGACGAGAATCAAATGTTCCATGAGCATGTTTGGGAGTGAAGTTTCTTGGTTGAAACTTGGGTGTGTACTGCATCTTATTGTTGGGAGGAATTTGATTAGATCTAGGCCTGTTGGTGAATAAAGCGAAGTTTGTTGCATCAGATACAGCAGCATTTTGTTGGTTGAGTAACATTTCATGATTCAAGAGTTCATCTCTGAAGTCTACGAAACTCAATGGGTTGTCTCGAGTAGCAAGAGAGAAAGATGTGATGAAGTTGTTAAATGAAGGATTGAGACCATTGAGTGCATATGAGATGAGATCATCTTCAGGGAGAGGTTTACCAACTGCAGCTAGTTGGTCAGCCAAAGATTTGGCTATCTGCAAGTGCTCTGAACAGGTCTTGGAGCCTTGAGTTAAATTTTGCAATTGTCTCTTCAAATGAGCAATGCGAGAGCAAGACTGTGAGGCAAAGCGATTGGCCAGTGCAATCCAAACTTGTTTCGAAGTGTCTAGTCCATAAACAGTAGACAGTACATCCTCCGAGAGAGTAAAATTGATCCAACTAAGAAGATATTGATCCTTCTTAGTCCAAAGAGTGAATTCGGGATTAAGAGTCTTTTTCCCTTCAGCATCAACTAAAAATTCTGGTGGGCACGGATCAGAACCATCAACGATACCCATCAGTCCATTGCTGCGTAAGGCAGGAAGAAATCTTGAAAGCTAATTAAGGTAGTTGCTGCCATCTAACTTGGCAGGGATCCCTTGAGGAAAATTGGGAAGAAGAAAGGAAGGTGATGAGATATTAGTAGATAAGTTAAGGTTGGAAGCAGTGGAAGACATTGTCACAGGATCAAAAGTTTATTGGCGTTAGCCTAAGAAGGCTCTGATACCATGAAAATAAAGTTGGGGAATTGATTTTGGCTTCAATGACCAAAACCAGTGCATTTGCATTAATATTTATACAGCTATACACGTGAATCTGTTACACCTGAAAAGATATAGCAACAATTCAAATACAAGAAGATTAAATTTCAGTTGTATCCATTTCCTGGGATGCACGGACGCGGCTCCAGAGGTGCCGCACCCGCGTCCGACGCGGTGCGACGCGGCGACGCGGGAGGGACGCCGCTGACCGCGCGTCGGTGCCGCGTCGGGCCGCGTCTGCCACGTGGTTTCTTTTTTTTTTCGCCGACTCGCGCCGACGCGGCTGAGACTCGACCCGAATCGCACCGATGCGGCTGAGACTCGACCCGATTCGCGCCGTATCGGCCGAAATCGGCGAAATGGCCGGTTCAGGACGAAACGGCCGATTCAGGCCGAAATTCAAACACTCTCTCTCACTCCGTCACTCGTCTCTCTTCTCTGTGTTCTCTGCGGTGTGCGTGTGCTCAGCTTCATCTGCCTCTCTGTCTCTGCTCTCTGTCTCGGCATCTCCACAGCAACCCAACACAAATGCTACTTTCCTGCCTGGTCTTCCGGGCTGGCTTCTCAAAACAAAAAAAAAAAAAAAAAAAAACACAAATGCTACTCTGTTGGCCCGTGACAGAGTTGCAATATAAAAATATTTGATTACCCCAAAATGCCCTTTGCTTTGTATTCTATTGGACCCCCTAAATGCACCAATAGTCATGTGGCTGTTTTGGTCATTTTACCTTAATGTACATGTGTTGGTTGAGATGGGTATAGTGCATGATCTGATATGGCATGATTAGGTGAGAGGGTAGGACATTTCTTTTTTGTTTTGTGTTTTTTGCTTTCTTCTTTTTTTGTTTTGTGAATCTAATGTGTTTTTTAAGAATATTTTAATAGTAAAAATAAATAGAAAATATAAATAAAAATATTTTTAATAATTTTTTAATTGCCGAGTCCCGCCGCACCCGCACCCACCTTTTTCAAAAATTGCCGAGTCCCGCACCCGCACCCGCACCCGCACCCGAGTCTCGAAACGCACCCGTGCTTCATAGTCCATTTCTATCTCAATATTCTGCAACAGCTCTAGATATTTGGTCTTATCCTGATCTTGAGATGATGAGATTTGAACTTGGTGCTTATCTTTATCTTTCTCAAAACTAGCATCAATAGGATTAACTTGATCCTATTGATCTGTTATCTTAACATGGAGAATATAGCAGCTCAAGAGAACATACCTCCTATTTTGTGCCAGTATACAGGTTTGAAAACAAGAGGATACAAGGGAATTCATTAGAACTGGAGTCTTTCTAAATTTGAATGATTTGTAAGAATCAATAATGAAAACACCATTAGAGGGGAGTTACTGTAGAGGCACCTTGGCCAGGTTATGTTATGGTGTACAGCTGCACACCTAAATAATAGTTAAAATTAACTATACAAAATCATCGCCGCTTTTAAGTTTTAACAATTTACTATCTGATGCCAACAAAGAGGCATTCGTTACTGTCAATTTGATCTTTTGTGTTATATCATTATATTCCTTAAATTCTAAAAGTAAATTACATTTTGATTCCTCATTGTCTCCATGTTTAAGGTTACTGTCAATTTGATCTTTTGTGTTTTATCATTATATATATATTTTTTTAAATGATTAGTAAAGTTTATATTTGCTGTCAATATTCAATTGGTAGCTCAAGTTATTTTTGTTAACAAATTAGAAGAAAACTATGAGGGTTTGTTGTTGTTGTAGAACAAAGAAAGTAATCTTGTATTAGTCTAGTTACCAAACAATTGGTTTTTTTTTTTTTTTAATTCTTATTTTGAGCCTACAAAATGTATTTAAGTGGCGTGTTCAGAATCTATTTTATCAAGGATCTAAAACAAGCTGTTTCTACATATGTGTAGGTGGAAATAGCATTTGCTGACATATAGGCATATTGAGATAGAATTATGGAATAGCAGAAGTTTTTTAAAATGAAATAATATATTGAGAAGATCAAAGATTCAAAGAAAGTAATAAAGAGAATACCTCTTGAACATCCTTAAGAAAAGCATCATAGGAATAGGATCCATCGTACTCCTCATAAGTTAATTTCATGTCAATAATTTTGAAGCCTAAAAGGACTTGATATAACATTGAAGGAAATTGAGGAAGTATCACGAAGTGATCCTCCTATCAAACTATCAAAACCAATTTTTTTTTCATCTGCTGCTACAGCAAGGTAAAGCACATTTTTTCAGCATTAATTGTTCTATAATCACATTAGATTCAGTGTTAATATACCTGTTTTTTCCTCTTTCTATTTGGTTTCACTGCATGCTTCCACCAGTAACAAGAACACAGTTCTTTGTAACCAACAATAACAAGCCTTGAATAACGCATAAGACTTTCATATAAATTTCCTTAGCTTAACTTTTTAGATCATTTAATTCTAGATTGAATTTCTTTAGGAGTAGCTTGGTAAACTTATGTGTATTAGAGGTTTCTCCAAACATCAAACACATAACGTGGGCCTTAGATTTGGAGATGAAACTAGAAGAAGGATAGGCATTATGTAATAGACTCTCAATTATCATAACAAATTAAAGAGACATCCATAACAACTTGTAAAGTAAGAATGGTAATAATTTTAATCTCAACCTTTAAATAAATTTTTTTTTAACTCTCAGTTTTTTACCATTTCATTTTTTACATTTTAATTTTTTACCTCTTTCTCACATCATGATTATTTGCATGGTGAAATAGTTTTTTGTTATTGCACTGATTTCAATCCTTTACACACTAATCAAAACAACGGCACTTGAGACTTTACAAACACAGCTGTCTTATATTTAATCAAAACGGCAGCATTCTGTTTAGTGAGAAACAACACCGTTTCTTTTTAAACGAGAAACGCTTTTTAGCTGTTTAGACGACACCGTTTTTTGGTGTTACAACACAGTATCTTCTTCTTCCTCGTCAAGTTCTTGGATTCTGCAGCTTGTGCTTTCAGATTGTTTCTAAGAAGAAGACAACGAAGATCACTACCACCTTTGACGATCTCCCAATATCTCAGGTGTTAGAAATACTGCATCGACTGGATATCAAACCCGTGATGTTGTTTCAAGTCTGTGTCGAAGGAACGGTGCTCTGTTGTCTCTGTTCCTTCTTTCGCTCGCTACTTTGTTAACAGGTCAGTACTGAATTATCGTCATCATTGTTAGGTTCTAAATGTTTAGAACAATTGGCAAATCGTGAACACAAACTTGTCTAGATATAGATCTTAGAGTCTATAGGTTTTATTAAACAATGCTCAAGGTGATTCAAGTCAAGATTCAAGAACATACAAGCTGAAGGAAGAAGATTTCATAATCTGTCTGGTTCGATCGATCGAAAGACAGGCTCGACCGATCGAAAGTCGTATCTGCAGAATTTTGTTTAAGCCCAAACAGCAGTTCAAGCCTATTTAGGATTAGAGTTTCTAATCTACTTCTCCCAGTATATAAAGGAAACCCTAAGCACGTTTTTATGAGGCTTTTCAGAGAGAAAAGAGTATGCCTCTTTTGTATTTAGGGTTTTATTCCTAAAAAGCTCTCTTATGTTTTCTACCGGTACTATTCCTTAAAGAATCTCAAGATCCGGTATTATAGAAGTTGCTGCCTTCTCTTGTCATCAAAGGTGTTGATGATCTAAACCTTCAAGGGTGGTCTTGGAGTCACAAACAGGAGTTTTTGTGTTGCTAAATCTTTGAGTGGGATCTCAAAGTCACAAACGGGGATGTTTGTGTTTTGCAAAGGCCAAAGAAAGAAGGAGTCCGTGGATTCGGAGCTTACACGTGGTCGTGTCAGTAAGTTCTACTGGTTGGTAGCAATAAGAAGTCGAGCGTGGGGGCTTATAAGTCTTATTGTATGAACTTCGATTCTTTCTAGTGGATTTGCTTTTTACCTTGAGGATAGCTAGGTTAAATCCTCCCCAGGTTTTTTACCGATTTGGTTTTCCTGGGTGATCATATCATTGTCTTATTTATTTTCCGCTGCTATGCATGATATGATTGTTTGATTGTGATAACCTAGATGTGTTTAATTGGACTAAGTAACAACTTGGCTAATTACCTAGGTTTAATCAATTGTTTAAGGGGTCTAAAAACTTACAATCATCATTGACCCTTTACCTTGCTCCTCCAGTGCAATAATCTGCTGATAAAGTACGGACATCTCCTCTTGCCATTGGAGGAGGATCCTTATTTTAAGTCTCTACCTTACATTCCACCAATATATCTTTTTTTGGTTAAGAGGAATTATATTAACAAAAACTAAAGCTCAAGCAGAGAAACAGGGCAAAGCCTATTCATGTACAAGCCATTGGAATCAAAATCCAACAAAATTGATATGTCCACAGGAGGACTTTCAAAAACAGTAAACTCATCTTCTTGAAGACCTCCCATCCTAGCTAAAGCATCCGCACATAGGTTTGCTTCCCGGAAACAATGCTTGAAACGAATTTGAGGGATTTGCTGTATGAAGTGTCTACAATCATCCAAGAGAGCAAAAGCAAAGATATTAGAATATTTGGTGTTCACAACAGCATCCACAATAGACTTTGCATCCAACTCTACCTCTACTGCTAATATGCTGCGATTAACACATAGATTAAGACCATCTCTAAGAGCCCATAGTTCAGCAAGAAAACTTGTTGTAATTCCTATTTTTCGAGCAAACCCAGCTACCCATCCACCCTCTTCATTGCGAATCAAACCCCCTCCCCCTGCCAAACCCGGATTTCCAAGGGAAGAGCCATCTGTGTTCAACTTTAACCATCCTGCTATAGGTTTAGACCATCGAATAGGCCTAACAATTTTAACAACGGGCTCCTTGGCTGGCGCAGCATAGAAGTTGTACTCAAAAGCCCTTTGGACTATTTCCTTTGCCAAGTGGGGGTTCGGCCCAAGACTCCTAAAGACCATGTGATTTCTGCGCTTCCAGATTAACCAAACAGCAAAAAGAAATTGAATACTCCAAGGAATGAGCAGCTGACCTGTGGGTTTCTTGTTAGTACTATTGATTTTTCACCACAATGAGGCCAACTTTCAAGCTTCGTGTCATGACTTGTTCTTATGCTCTGCAGTTTTTGGTGATAATACTCGTGTTTACTGTCACCCCTCGAACCCAAAAGGGTCCAAAGCATGAGAAAAACATCTAAAAGGTACATGTAATTTTTTCCTTTTTGACAATTCAATCCAAAATTCATTATCAAAGTACCAACATCAAGAATTATCATAATAATTTCATTAATGATACTTCCAAAGTAAACCAGAGTTCTATGTAATAATTACAAGGACCATTGGCCACAAAAGAATGGAGGTTTGAATAAATACAATTAACAATCATTAACTTGTCCCATCAATAGAAATAAAGTCAAAACCACTATAATATACAAAAGAATGAGTCAAGCCTACACTAGGATATACATCATCTAAATATCACCATCACAAAAGTCCAGCCTCTATTAATAGTTAGGGGTGTGCACGGTTTGGTCGGCTCGATTTTTTCCTAAATTTATTACCGAACCGATAGGAATCAGTTTTCTCATAATTGGAACCGATGCATACCGCATAGTGTCGGTTTTTCGGCCTTTAATGGTGCGGTTATTTGTGGTCGGTATAATCGGTTTGGTCGATTTGAAACATTAAAAAAAAAAAAACTGTTTTTTTTTTAATATAAAAAAATTGGACTTTCAAGCAGTGTAACACTATAAACTTTATACTAGACAGAACTATGGATGCTATTAAAACTTTATTTATTTAAAGAAAAAGTCCAACAGTGTAATACGAAAAAAAAATAACACTATAAACTTTATACTATCCAGAACTATGGATGCTATTAAAACTTTAGTTATTTAAAGAAAAAGTCCAACAGTGTAACACGAAAAAATAAATAAATAAATAACACTATAAACTTTATACTATCCAGAACTATGGATGCTATTTAAACTTTAGTTATTTAAAGAAAAAGTCCAACAGTGTAACACGAAGAAAAAAAATGCCATAAATGTTATTTAAATTTTAATTGGCAGACAACAAGACATTAATACATGATGGATGTGAGAGTGGGACTTGAACTTGAAGTAATAGTGTAACACTATAAGCTTAGTTTGGAATCAAACATATAGAGAAAGAGATTATTAAGAACTTAAGCCTTAAGGGCGAAAGGTGAGAGAGGAGAGGGGATTACAGATGGCTTGTTGCAGATTGGGCTGAGTGGCTGGCGACAACTACTTGATTGGTGAGGCATCTAATGATGCGACTTGAGAGGGCAGAGGCCAGCCAAGCCAAGAGGTGAGAGCAATAGAGAGAGAGAGTGAAGGACAGCGGTCAGAGAATAAAATGAATTTATAATAGGAAAAATTCAGAAAACCTAGCATAAAACGACGTTGTTTTGCTCTATTTTTTTCTCTCTTCTTCTTCTTCTTCTTCTTCCTTTTTATTTATTTATTTATTTTTTTATAATAACAAGTGAAACGACGACGTTGTTTTAAAAAAAATTTAAGAAATCCTAGTGAAACGATGCCGTATTACTTCAATTGAAATTTATATCTCTGTATCGTATCGATTCGATTCATCCTCGGTTTCAGACATTCTACTCCGACGCTTGCACCGCATCGACATCGGAAATCGCTTCGCCCTCCACTTGCCAACATCGGTATTGTTAGTCGGTTGCAGCTGGGGTTCAAAATGATCGGTGCCGATCGGTTTCCTCAGTGACAGTAAGCTTTTGCACACCCCTAGTAGTTAGTCTAACTACCACTAGCCATAAAAACATGCCTCAAAACAATCATTGCCTACTTTGAAAAATTTTGTAAAAGAACGGGATGAGACAGAGCTCAGTAAGTAGCATAATTAATAGGATGGGGGAAATGCAAGTTTTATGATGATGAACAACTTACAAAGCATGTTTTAATTTGAGAAATTTTTAACTGAATACCACAAGATCATTTTCAATAATTATATGACAAGAATGATTAAGTAATTAAACACAAAGTTTCTCAAAATAAATACTATAATCTGTGAGTACTAAGAATATAATTCCAAAGCCATTAAAATCTTACATAAGGTAATTTATCACAAATACACCACACTATTACATAGACCAGTCAAGGGATCCACCCATTCACAACTGGCATGATATTGTCCTCCCTGATGTGCAGTCTCTTGGCCCCATGGGCAGCAACCTCACCCACACATAATTTAGTAACCTCTTCCCCCATGGGCAGCAGGGAAAAACACGTCATCCAAAATGAAAGGGCACTGACCTAATATGATTCTGTGTCACAAAGACTACGGAAACCAAATCGGATGATCACCGAGAAATCACACATGGTATAGGGTTAAAACAACATAAATCTCACAGGTTACATGTACTTTCAAATACATAGTTTATATCCAGGTAATTTCAAAAAAACCTTCAATAATTGAACTTCCACAAAGTTTGTAAGGTTTTCAACTTCATTCTTGTCAAAAAGATTTTCTATCAATTAACCAAATAACAAGACAAGATAAGCATCTTTAAATGTTCCAATATACCATAAAATCAATGAATTCCTAATCAAAGATTAAATCAAAAGTGCTCATATTTTCCATGTCAACAATTCATGCATTTTCCCAAATGCAATACCAAAAATAATGCACTTTCATACATTTTCATATATAGTAGGGTCACAACACAACTCTTTTTAAGAAAACATAGTATTATAAATAATTTTCCAAAGTGTGTTTGATCCAAAAAAAAAAAAGCATCGTTTATGCAACATGGTTATTTTTCAAAAATCTCATTAAAAAGCTGCTTACCTTGCAACCCGCAAAAAGCCTAATTCTCCAAACTCCAAAGGAGATTAGCTAGAACCTAAACAATATCAAGCAAACCTATCTCAATAGGCATAAAGATTGAAATTGTATCTAGCTACAAATTAGGAATTGCAAAATAAGCACTTAATTTGGCAATCCTAGTATTCAACATCACAAATAATGTATTTCACTTCCAAAGTTTCTAAACAAATTAATTCACAAGGCATAGACTCCAATTTATAAAGTAAACCCATTCAATATCATCTCCAACATTATGACAAGCTTCCATAAGATTTACACAACATCATCAAGAGACCCATGAAAGCAAAATCAAAATATCCTCCAAGACAAGAAACTTAGAATTTCAACTAACTCCAAATAAACCCAATAGCAATAGAAAAAATAGTTTTACCAACTATCACTTATTATAACTTAAAACCCCTAAATTTCCACCATAAATAAACCTTAAACAGCCACCATTAGTATAAACCATAAACCCACTCATCAAACAATTCCACCAATACAAAACCCATACATATAAACACATAAATATCACTTCCAAAGTTCATAAATCACATGGGTATAATTATCAAAATTTAGATAAAAATAACCTCAAACAAAAGCATATAAACCCATCAAAAAGATAAGAAATCTTTACCTCAGATAAGACATATGAAGGTGCTTAGAGGTTCCTAAGGGTTTTCCAGTGATCTTGCCAGAAAAATGATGGTGGAAATGGCAGTATGGAGTGGCACCAGTGAGAGAGTGTGAGGAGTGAGAAGAGTGTTTGAGAGAAAAATGAAAAAGAAGAAAAGAAAAGAAAAGTGAGGTGACCGGCCAAGCGGGAATAAGATAGTGAGAATGAGTGGTGGAGGATTAAGTGGTAGGTGGGGCACATGTGTCTCAAAATATCTGACAATGAATTTTATTTATAAAAAAAAAAAAAAAAAAAAAAAAACCTGGGACGTTATATTCTTCCCTTCTTATAAAAATTTCATGGAAATTTTACGTACCTTGATCCTGAAAAAGGTTTGGGTATCTTGACAATATACCATCCTCACACTCCCAAGATGCCTCTTTCACCGAATGATTCTTCCAAAGCACCTTTACCCAAGATATTGGTCTATTGCATAGCACTCACTCTTTATGATCCAAAATCTCTACTAGATTTTCTTCATAAGACAAGTCATCTCTAATCTGAAGAGGCTCATAGCTCAATACATGTGAAAGGTCAGGAATGTATTTCCTTAACATTGACTCATGAAAAATTATATGAATTCCTGACAGGGCTGGGGGTAGGGCAATTCTATATGCAACTTTGCCCACTCTTTCCAAGACCTCAAAAGGCCCTACAAACCTAGGGCTTAACTTACCCTTTTTGCCAAATCTCATTACTCCTTTCATAGGTGCAACCCGTAGGAAAACTTTATCTCCATCAAGTTCCAAGGCCTTTCTTTTAATGTCATAATAGTTCTTCTGTTTAAATAAACTCAAAGAATGCTCTATCATAGTTTTGCAATGCCTCTGTGTCCATTTCTAATGAGTAATACGAAGTACACAATATTTTTCATGACTTTTATCACAACTAGTAACATGTTTTGTTGTGATTAGAATTTAGAACAATATCACTTTCACTTAGGTCTACTACTACCACTAATACCATTTTTATTATTCACCACATCAATCACAAATTGTGTTAACTGTCATGGAAATGAGAAAATGTTGAGTGCCTAAATTTATTGATTTCTATTTAGAAATGTTGTAGATCCTATGACTTTCCAAACATTGAAAGCTTCCTAGAATACTTGTCAAGGATTCATATTAACATATCCCGAGCATTTTTTCTTGTTTGTGCTATAAGGGATTAGTTGTCTCTAATATCACTTCTTAAATGAAATTCAAGGACAATGGGGTCTAAGTAATCCTTTAATATTTCTGCAAGAGGATTAAAATTGGTTTATTTATTTGGGACCAGAATCTTAAGGATCCGTTTGGGAGTTCATAAGGGAATGGAATAGAATGGAATGAAATGAAATGATCATAAGGGAATGGAAAGAAATGGAATAGAATGGAATGTAAGTAAGGAAAAGGAATGGAAAAGAATGGAATTAAGTAACCTTGATTGGATGTTTTAAAATAAAGGAATGGAAAGAAATAAAAATGAATGGAATGTAAATAATCTTGTTTGGGAGTAACATAGAGGGAATGGAATGAAATCATTTTATGACAATATTACTATTAGACCCCCATTTTAAAATTAAGGGTTGAATATATAGAGGTATTTTGGGAGTTTTAGTAAAAAATTCATTAAATCTAATTCAATTCCATCCCATTCTTCCTAATTTCGGGGGGAATAAAAATTTGAGGTTTTAAGGGAATAGAGAGGAATAAGTGTTCCCTCCTACCCATTTCATTCCCTCAATTAAAACTCTCAAACAAGGAAATGGAAGAATATTCTAAAATTATTATTTTCATTTCTTTCCATTCCATTCCATTCCATTCTCTCCTTCAAATGAGACCTTAATTTGGGAGAAGGGAATGGAATGGAAAATAATGAAAAGAATAATTTTAGAATATTCTTCCCTTCCCTTGTTTAGGAGTTTAATGGAGGGAATGAAAAGTTCATTCCCTTATTTGGGAGTTTAAGTGAGAGGAAATGGAATGGATAGGAGAGAACACTCATTTCTCTCTATTCCCTTAAAACCTCAAATTTTTATTCCCCCAAAATTGGGAGGAATGAGAGGGAATGGAATTAGATTTAATGATTTTTTTACTAAAACTCCAAAAATACATCCATATATTCAACCCTTAATTTTAAAATGGGGGTCTAATAGTAATATTGTCATAAAATGATTTCATTCCATTCCTTCCATGTTTCTTCCAAACAAGATTATTTACATTCCATTTATTTTCATTTCTTTCCATTCCTTTATTTTAAAATATCCAATCAAGGTTACTTAATTCCATTCCATTCCATTCATTTCCCTTACTTAAATACATTCCATTCCTTTTCTTTCCATTCCCTTATAATCATTCTATTCCATTCTATTCTCTTATGAACTCTCAAACGGAACCTAAAAGTTACAGCCATTCATACTAAATTTTCTTTTCTTTTACTGTTAGTTTTGGTCTTAAATAAAATCTATATTCTATATAAAAATGGAAGCCTTGTAATAAATTTTGCAAAATTCTTGTTATGCTACATTATCACATCTTTTCCTTCTATTTTTCTTATTTATTGTTTTTGTTGTAATTGTCACTTTGTTCAACTCTTTATCTCCTCCAATTGTTATCTTCTTAAAATTTTCATTTCAATCCTTTATGCATTCTTAAATTTTCTCCTTTAAATCTTTTAAATTCTACTCTTTTACTTTGTTCAACCTTTCATCTCCTTCAACCCTTCTTCTTCTATTTTATTTTTTTATATAAATTTTGTATAACTCCCTTTGCACCTCAATCACCTATTCCTCCAAGTTCAATCCACAACACCAAAATAAATAAATAAATAAATAAAGGGTCAATACTCTTTATATTTCTTCAATTTAGCTTCCTTTTTTTCTTTATTTATTTATTTATTATTTCTATCACTTTTTTTTCCTTCCACTAATAGTCCTTTTTATTATTGTTGATTTAATTGTTGAATCAATTTTTTTTTTAAGTTAATATGTTTTCACTTATGCATTTAAGTATTTTGATGCTTCATTTTCTTTTAAGTCTCCTTTTCTTTCTTTTCCCAAAAAAAAAAAAAAAAAAAGTCTCATTTTCTTTCACTCATGCTCTTGTTGTATATATATCCTCTTTCAAGCCCAAAAAGTAAATTTGAAAAGGATAAGGTCGTTATTTTCCACGGGCCCTCTTGGCGTTATTTACTTATTTTCAGCTTGGCATGTGAAATTTCCGCTAAATCCAAAATTGTAAAGCAGGCAGCTGGCTTCTAGTTTCCGCCAAAGCTATTATTGAAGTCCTGAATAACCCCAACAATATTAATCTAATCATTTCCTCCATTTGTGGATGACTGCAGGCAGCTGGCTTCCTGAGTTCCCAGATTCGTTTTTGATCATTGTTATAGAGAAGCTAATAGGAGTGCTGATATGCTAGCTAGGATGGGAGCTCAGCAATCTTCCAGTTTTATTTTGTATGATAGTCCCCCTGAGGGCTTGCAATCTTTGTTAGATTTTGACTGTTCTGGTTTGTACTTAAACAGGTGCTGCCCTGAGACAGTTGTTAATTTCTAGTTTTAATGCATTTCCCTTTTTACCCAAAAAAAAAAAAAAAAAATTGTAAAGCAACTGTTATTTTCATTACACTCAATGCATGGGAGCATGCGTTGGCCAAAGTGTAATTGTCACTCTTTCTTCACAAGTTAACATGAATCAGCTAGGACTTGGATTTAAAAGTGGGTTTATTGGTTTCTCAAAAAAGAAAAAAAAAAAAAAGTGGGTTTATTGCAATGGTTTCACCTTCGGCTTTATTGCTTAATAGTTGAGGTCTTTTTTTCTTTATCTTTTTTTTTTTGTTACATGCGTGTATGAACAAAATTATTTTGTTTAAAAAATTTAAAGGATCGGGTTGTTTGTTTTTTGTAAAATAAGTTGATTTGCCTTAATTTTTTTTTTTTTAACTTTACTATTTATAAATTTTTCTGTGGGGCTATATTTTTTTTTTAAATTTATAAATTTTTTTATGGTCTTTAAAAGGAGAGAAATGTTATATTTACAATTTTTTTAACAAATTATTAATGTAGTGAGTAGTTGTTGGTAAGTAAAAAAAAATGTGATGTAGGTAATAGGTTCAGGTGTGAAGAATTTGCTATCTCAACCATTTGTAAAAATTTTGTAGAAAAATTTGTAACTATAACATTACGCTTATAAAAGAATTAATAAAAAAAATTTTAGAAGAAAAAGAATCAATAATATTGTAAGGAAACATATTATAATTTTATAGTGCGAGATTGCAAATTTTTTTTGTCTTTTCCCAGCCTAAAACGACGTAGTTTTGTTGTTTTAGCGGCTGGAATCCTAATTCCTAACCCTAAAGCTCACTGCCCCACTCTCATTTTGCGTTTGTCATTTTCATTTTTCAGACTCAGACTCTCAAATCTCAACATCTCCGCCTCACCCAAGCTCACAGCCTCTCTTCCTCACCGCTCACAGCCTCTCTGCCTCGCCGCTCAGACCTCGCCCTCTCCGCCTCACTCTCTCCGCCTCACTGCCTCTGTACCTCGCCTTCTCTGCCTCGCCCTCTCCGCCTCACACTCTGCCTCACCTTCTCTGCCTCGCCCTCTCCGCCTCACTCTCTCTACCTCGCCTTCTCTGCCGCTCACACTCTCTGCCCTTTGACTCGCCCACCCCGCCTCACTCAAGCTCACACTCTCTAGTCTCTTCCTCTCTGCCTCGCCCTCTCCGCCTCAATCATTTTTCTTCCTCTCCGCCTCACTCAAGCTCACGGGTTTGAAGTATTGGGTTTTTTTTTTTTCTTTTTGGGTTTTTTCCTTCTCATCCTTACGGGTTCTCGGTCTCGCCCTCTAAAGTGCTCTGCTCTCTGCTTCTCGGCTTCATCAGGTAAGGTAACATTCTTTTCTTTTGATTTTATTACTTGATTAATTGATTTTGATTACTTGATTTTGATAATTTTCTTTTCTCGTCCTTACGGGTTCTCGGTCTCGCCCTCTAAAGTCCTACATTTTTTGTGGTTGGGGTTGGATGGTAACTTGGGTGGATTTGAAGCAAAGCAGGGAGAATGATTGTTGAGTTTGTTGAATAGAATATGAATGTGTATCTATTGAATAGAATTTGAATAGAATAGAATATGAATGATAATCCAAGTCACCATTTTGTACAAATTGTTAACCGTTTTTCCCTGTAATTGCCTAATTAGAGGAGGATTTTTTGACGGGCTTTCAATGACTTGTTGATAAATGTTGTAAATCTGTAAATGTGTGGCAGTGAACTCTTTGTAATATGCTAGTCATGTTTTTAGTATATTAAAAAATTATTAATTATTTATATAATTTAAATAAATATTAATTAAATTATTTATGACGTCATCGGTCCGACCATAAAACCGGTAATTAGTTCATTTTTCGGTTCTTTCACCGTACCGGTTTTTAAAACCATGATCTCACCTCTCATCTCTAATTTCTATTTTCTTTCTTTCTTCTTCACGGTGGCGCTCGGTGTGGGTATCCTAATTTCTCCTTTCCCTTCGTGCTGGGTTCACTTTGCAGATTTCTCTTCTCTCTTCGCCTTTGCAGTGATGTTGTAGCCATGGGTTCGCCGTGGTTTGTGGGTTTCAGTTAGGATCGGTGTTAGAGGATTTCGGTTTTGTTGTCCATCGGCTTTGGAGGTTTATGGGTTTTGGTTTGAATTACTAATTCTGGGTTTTGGTTTGAATCACTGATTCTGGGTTTATTGGTGATTTGCGGATGGTTACAAATTTCTGGGTTTGTGTACTGATGCCAATGCTGTTGTGCTAAGTATGCATGTTGTTGCTGTTGAGGCATAGACTAAATTTCATGATGAATATACGTTGCTTTCAAAGGAGCTTCTCTGCTGCTTCTCTGGCCCCAGTGCAGCTTCCATCTCCAATGTATGACACACTTTATGCCCTTTACTTTTATACACTATGTACCATTTCGTTAACTCCGCCTTGTCTCTCTGCTTACTGATGAATATTTTGTTCACAACCAGTCCCAAGCCCGGAAAAATGAGTAGGATTGATGTCCAATGTAAAAAATTTAGTTACTCTATTATGAATGGATCCACTACAGATACACATTGGGCCTTCCCTCCTATGTGGAAAAGAATGCAACTAGTCTGTTGAAGGTCCATTGCCGATCCCAGAATTTTGGGACTAAGTCTCGGTTGTTTTGTACCATTTCATTATTGGGGATACATTTGAACATAGGCTTTATCAGTATTCTATGGGGCTTGATTGACTCTGTTATGCATATGTTCTATTGTTTGGATATGTCTTTCTAAACTTTATTATCTACATCAATAATGTGAAAACATTTTTTTGTTTTTTTTTGGGTTTCTAGGGAAGCCCATTTATGGTATATATTACCTAATGAGGTGAAGAATGCAAGCCTTCTTAATCAATATTTGGAAATTCTATCACCATGTGAGAAAGAAAATGTTTTCCGTATGCGTGGAGATCAGCTCCAAAGAAGAGCCCTGCTTGCCCGTGCATTGGTTCGCACTACCATTGCAAGATGTAGGTCCTTTTTTGCTTAATACTTTTATCATTCATTCTTCTTGTTAAATTTCATTTAATAATTCTTACATTTAGGTTGTCGCCATTGAGGTCAAATATGGTGAAGTGTTTCTTACATGTAAATTGTAGAGCCCACGGTTTTGTTGTATTTGTTGTGGTACACAACAAATTGTTTATTTCAACATTGGTCTAGATTAGTTGTACTGACAGGCAAATTTTTTAGTCTGAATGTGGCACAAAGTGGATGGCAACCTAGGCTTTGCTTTATAAAGATTTTGAGCTATATACATGTATGTACAAAGCTTTTTTAGTTATTTAAATGCTATCCACGTCCTTTTGTTTCATTACTTGACTATCTACTCTTTTGACATAAGAAGCATTCTTGTTTCCAATTTTGTAGAATATGTTGCATAGAGAGATTGGTGTATATTTAAACAAATTTCGTTTGTTACTAGATCATACAAATAGTCAAGTTGAACCAAGATCCTTGAAGTTTAACAAGAATATATATGGGAAGCCTGAGGTGAGTTTGTTTTCTGACCATTGATGTACAATAAGACTTTGTTCTCTACTTTTTTTTTTTTGTACCTTCCTTGCTTTTCGTTATTAGCATATCTCTTTAAAGTTCATTTGTTTTCTCATATTTGTTTCTGATAGCATATGTGAATAGGTAGAGTGGCAAGATGTTGATGGCTCACACATACCACCATTGCATTTCAACATTTCACACACTTCTTCTATGATAGCTTGTGGAGTGACTGTGAATTCAGCAGTAAGTTTTCTGTATATTCATGGGCCACTTATAACTTCTGCATGTGTGATCGTTATATTCTGTTCTGATTTTGTTCGATGTATTTATTGAATTATCTATTGTGTTGAAGAAACGGCAAATTTAAGCTGACATGATTTGCTTTTCCTATTGTAGATTGGTATTGATGTGGAAGAGAAGCAACGGAAGTTGAAAAATAATATCTTAGCATTTGCTCGAAGGTACTTTTCTCCTTATGAAGTGGGACTTTTAACTGCCATTTCAGACCCTGAATTTCAGCATCAGGAGTTTATAAAATTATGGACTCTCAAGGTGAGTTAGGTTGTGTGAATATTGATATGCATCAAGTACCTTCAGTTCATTGTTGTAGATGGGTGAAAATCTAATAAATCCTAATAATTAGTTTCATGGTAGCTTCTGCAGCAAATGCATGGTATGTTATAAAGTTTGGTAGCAGTCAATTTTGTTTACATTGCTAGAAGACCATTCCATCTTCAAGCAGTAATTCTAGTGATATGTCTTTTCATTAAGGAAAAAAAAACAGTAGATCTAGTTGAAAAATTAATATGTTCTTAACTTGTTAGGAAGTTTTACTCTATCATAGACAGTTCAATGTAGGGCAGCAGAAGTTTCACCTTTAAAGGAACTAGGATTGAGTACCTATATTCTTTATAAAAATAAAAAGTAGAAACAACACTTGAGTCGTGACACGCTTGAAATATATTTCAAATTTCTTTGGATTTCATAAAGATGCAGGTGGATAAATTCTTCTGGAAATTTTGTCTATTTATCATTGTCATCATTTGTGATCATCATCATCTTCTTCTTCTTCTTTCACAAGCATATGCCTGTGTTTCATTATGTTGGGCTCAGATATGTTGGCCTGTCCAGCTTGATTACCAGGTTTTCTTTGTATGTGACTAAACTATATGAATTATTCTTTCTATGTATCTAGTTAAAAAATAAAACCAATAGATATCAGACAAAAGAAAGAAGAGTCTAAAAGATTGTCCTAGAATTTACATGCTTTTTAGGAAATAATGCAAAGCAGTATGGATTTGAACAGTTGGATATACTGGAGTATGCATACACTTCTACATGAACTCAGGAAATCAAAACGATAGGATGATTGAGCTTTGCAGCCAATGAGCACTTGCTCAAAGGGCACCTCCTCATAGGTTAAAGACTGATTGGGTGTGTGTAAAATACCACCAAAAATGAAAAAAAGAATGATTGAGCTTTGAGAGTTGAATGTAATGTTTCTCTTCATGAAGCTGTTTTATTAATGTTATGGATCACACTTTCAGGAGGCATATGTGAAAGCATTGGGGAGGGGCTTCTCAGCTGCACCTTTTAAAACCTTTACCATTCGATTTAGGACTGCTACAGGTGGACATCTTTCTGAGCATAGAGATTCTGAGGTATCTGACTGAACTTAAGACAAGCTTAATTGAAAGTTTTCAAAGCATTCAAAGATAGTATTCTACTCAATAGGAAATTCAATCTGAACTTTTTTTACATAAGACGTGGTGGTGGCTTTGAGATTGTTTAGGTAGATGTTGGGATATTATTGTAGGATATGTCATTCCTTTCATCCTTATCGATTGAGTGCTTCATACAATTATTAATTTTCTTCTCCCCCGCGCCCCCCCCCCCCCCCCCCTACTCCTACAAACACATACATTTTTAGATATTGGGAAGTAAATTCTCATAAAATGTTATATGAAACAGAAATTGCATAAACATTTTTTCCTCAAAGAAGTTTCTGAAATCTCTTGCGGTTTTTATTATGCTGTCAGGCATTTGATGTAGTTGTTGATTCTTTTGATGATCCCAAGAACCTGACAAGCAATTGGCAATTTGCTCTCATAGAATTGGCTGGTTCTCATTATGCTGCTGTTTGCATTGAAGGGGATAGAACCACTGAAGGTAAGAATCTGAGTTTTCTGAGTAATATAAAATAACTTGCAAGTGTGGGTACATTTTTATATCTTGCTATTTGCAGGCAATGGGACCCGCCCAATGAAATTGACAGTGCGGAGAACCATTCCATTTGTTGAAGATGAATGTGTTTCTGGAACTGATGCTGTGGTAGCAATAGTTGGCTTAACTTAAGAATCATAAATGATTAATGGTTTTCATTGTGAACTCAGCTCTCCGACCTTTCCAAATTGTGTTTTTTAAGCAATTGGAGAGTATAACTTAACAGTATTATTATTTACTATCAGCAATGCGCCTCTGCTTTGCCTGTAGAATGGATATCAGATTTTGCAAAAAAAAATTGTCTATTGTATATTCATTTTAAATTTAAAGACCAATTCCTTGCATCAACTCTGAAATTTTTGTCTATGCTAGAATCAGAGCTCCCTAGGGCAAATTGTATCACCCCAAGCCAGGTGTCAATCTTGGAGCCTTTGCTGGGAACTCTGCTGGGATTCCATTAGTGCCCTCCAAATCACATTTCCTTAAGTTTCCCCATTTGGGGTTCATGTGCTTGATTCATGAACCAAAGAATACACGTTTTTAGTATGAAAATAAATTAATTTCAAGTTATTTCAGGAGCTTTAATGGCCTGATCATGGCTGCTCCTGGTTCTTGACCGAATGGGTTGGAGAAGAAAGAAGTGATAGTTGGCTGAAGCTTCCCAGCTTTCTGGCACATCACCTTCAGCTCTATGTCACATGAGAAATGATAGAATTTCAGCTTGTAAAGGAAGGGTTTAACCCCTGATGGACACATGTCCTCTTCTGATCTGATTGGATAAGTTAGGACTTGATGGGAATGGGCTCCAGTTGTTTAGTTGTGCTAAAATTTGGCTCGTCAACTCACGTGATCTTCAACTGTTGGAATTTGTGTGTGAGCTAGGCTGGCCCAGCTAGGCTTTGTAGTTTAAGCTTCTTTGGTCTTGGTTATCCTTACAAAATGAATAGTTTTGCCATGGGTGATATACATGGGCTTTTATAAATCTTGTAAGAGAGGTATTTCTTGAAGGATGAGTAATCATATTCCCCAAGAGTGAGGGATTTAGTATATGCAAAACAAGTGTCAAAAATAAAGTTTTGAGTTTCGTAAGTATGTGCCAAAATAACATTTTGGCTTTGTAAAGTATTGCCAAAATAATATTTGGTCTTCGTAAAAATAAGTGCCAAATTAGTATTTGGGCTTTTGAGTATAAAGTAATTGTTATTGCCAAAATAGTATTTTGGGCTTTGTAGGATTTTGTAAAAATATTGTCATGTAGCAACGGGCTTTGAGAGGTACTGTATCATAACGAGCTTTAAAGATGCCGTATTATAACGGGTTTTAGAGATGCCGTATCGTAACAGACTTTATAGATGTCGTATCGTAACGGGCTTTAGAGTGTCATATCGTAACGGACTTTAGAAATGCTGTATCGTAACGGGCTTTAGAGATGTTGTATCGTAACAGACTTTAGAGATGTTGTATCGTAACAGACTTTAGAGATGTCGTATCATAACGGGCTTTAGAGATGCCATATCGTAACGGACTTTATAGATGTCGTATCATAACAGGCTTTAGAGTGCCATATCGTAACGGACTTTAGAGATGCTATATCGTAATGGGCTTTAGAGTGTCGTATCGTAATGGACTTTAGAGAGGGTTTTGTTGGGCCATTTGGACTTTTCCCACAAGGTAAATACTTTTGGGCTTTTTATAGAGATGGTATAATTTTGTGGCTCAAGCAATATGGAGAGTATTTTTGTGAAACCCAAGTTGGATAATATGTGGGATATAATGGGTAATATTTGTGAGAGGGCCCAAGGCAATTTATGAGCTTGTGTGTGGAATATTTGTGAAAGTCCAATAACATGAAGAATATTTGGGTAATATATATATGGGGAATATTTATGTGGGCTCAAAATAATTTATGGGCTTATGTGGGTATTTTTGTAAGTGGGCTAATGAAATTAAGGCCCGAAAATTTATACATCAACAACAGCATACCATCCTCACGCTCCCAAGATGCCTCTTTCATCAAATGATTCTTCCAAAGCACCTTTACCCAAGATATTGGTCTATTGCATAGCACTTGCTCTTTATGATCCAAAATCTCTACCAGAACTTCTTCATATGACAAGTCATCTCTAATCTAAAGAGACTCATAGCTCAATACATGTGAAAGGCCAAGAATGTATTTCCTTAACATAGACTCATGAAAAATATTATGAATTCCTGATAGGGTCGGGGGTAGGGCAATTCTATATGCAACTTTGCCCACCCTTTCCAAGACCTCAAAAGGCCCTACAAACCTAGGGCTTAACTTACCCCTTTTGTCAAATCTCATTACTCCTTTCATAGGTGTAACCCGTAGGAAAACTTTATCTCCAATTTCAAGTTCCAAGGCCTTCATTTTAATGTCATAATAGTTCTTCTGTTTAAATAAACTCAAAGAATGCCCTATCATAGCTTTGCAACGCCTTTGTGTCCATTTCTAATGAGTAATACAAAGTACACAATATTTTTCATGACTTTTATCACAACTAGTAACATGTTTTGTTGTGATTAGAATTTAGAACAATATCACTTTCACTTAGGTCTACTACTACCACTAATACCATTTTTATTATTCACTACACCAATCACAAATTGTGTTAACTGTTGTGGAAATGAGAAAATGTTTTTTTTTTTTTTTTTTTTTTTTTGAGAAAATGTTGAGTGCCTAAATTTATTGATTTCTATTTAGAAATGTTGTAGATCCTATGACTTTCCAAACATTGAAAGCTTCCAAGAATACTTGTCAAGGATTCATATTAACATATCCCGAGCATTTTTTCTTGTTTGTGCTGTAAGGGATTAGTTGTTCTCTAATATCAATTGCTAAATGAAATTCAAGGACACTAGGGTCTAAGTATTCCTTTAATATTTCTGCAAGGATTGAAACTGGTTTATTTATTTGGGATCAGAATCTTAAAAGTTAAAGCCATTTATACTAAATTTTCTTTTCTTTTACTGTTAGTTTTGGTCTTAAATAAAATCTATATTCTATATAAAAATGGAAGCCTTGTAATAAATTTTGCAAAATTCTTGTTATGCTACATTATCACATCTTTTCCTTCTATTTTTCTTATTTATTATTTATTGTTTTTGTTGTAATTTTCACTTTGTTCAACTTTTTATCTCCTCCCATTGTTATCTTCTTAAAATTTTCATTTCAATCCTTTATGCATTCTTAAATTTTCTCCTTTAAATCTTTTAAATTCTACTCTTTTACTTTGTTCAACCTTTCATCTCCTTCAACCCTTCTTCTTCTATTTTATTTTTTTATATAAATTTTGTATAACTCCCTTTGCACCTCAATCACCTATTCCCAGGGGCGGAGAGAGGGGGGGTCGAGGGGGGGCAGCTGCCCCCCCTGACCTTCTCAAAAAATTTCTATGTTTTAGTAGTATACTATTAATAAACATAATAAAAGGTTATTTGCCCCTCTGACAGAAGCAACTTTTTAGTCAACAAGAAGACAATTTTACATCCACAAATTAAGCACTAAAGCAGCACTTTTATTAAATAATAGGTACCCCGCCTACAAGTACATTGGTTTTGCACACAACTTCGTTGAATAGGGCTGAGAAAAAAAATATAGTGATACCAAACTGTAGAACCTCACCAGTCAGCCTCTTATTTACAATTTTTTTTCTCTTGTAATCAACCATTTTCAGTCTCAACCTGAGGTTTTTGCTGATCTAAAAAAAAAAAAAAAAAAACCTGAGTTTTTGCTATAAACTCAAATGTCTACATAAGATTTTAAAAGCATTTATGGCATTGAGGAACATATATATACTTCATAGTAATATGTCCAGGTCAAATTCTAAACGAGCTTGTGTCGAAGTAGATTTTGCAATTGAGTAAATTTAACTAGAAATGAAAAAAAATATGAATCAAAGTAAAATTTTATATTAGATTATGTATGACAATGACTTTGGCATATAGTTGTTTATTTATCTTATTATTAGTATCGATTAATATTTCTTAGATTAATTTTACCTTCAATCTTGTCTTTAAATCTTGCCCTTCCTGACTTGAAATCCTGACTCCGCCACTGCCTATTCCTCCAAGTTCAATCCACAACACCAAAAGCAATCACCTATTCCTCCAAGTTCAATCCACAACACCAAAATAAATAAATAAATAAAGGGTCAATACTCTTTCTATTTCTTCAATTTAGCTTCCTTTTTTTCTTTATTTATTTATTTATTATTTCTATCACTTTTTTTTCCTTCCACTAATAGTCCTTTTTATTATTGTTGATTTAATTGCTGAATCAATTTTTTTTTAAGTTAATATGTTTTCACTTATGCATTTAAGTATTTTGATGCTTCATTTTCTTTTAAGTCTCCTTTACTTTCTTTTCCAAAAAAAAAATGTCTCATTTTCTTTCACTCATGCTCTTCTTGTATATATATCCTTTTTCAAGCCCAAAATGTCAATTTGAAAAGGATAAGGTCATTATTTTCCACGGGACCTCTTGGCGTTATTTACTTATTTTCAACTTGGCATGTGAAATTTTGGCTAAATCCAAAATGGTAAAGCAGGCAGCTGGCTTCTAGTTTCCGCCAAAGCTATTATTGAAGTCTTGAATAACCCCAACAATATTAATCTAATCATTTCCTCCATCGTGGATGACTGCAGGCTGCTGGCTTCCCGAGTTCCCCAGATTCGTTTTGATCATTGTTATAGAGAAGCTAATAGGAGTGCTGATATGCTAGCTAGGATGGGAGCTCAGCAATCTTCCAGTTTTATTTTGTATGATAGTCCCCCTGAGGGCTTGCAATCTTTGTTAGATTTTGACTGTTCTGGTTTGTACTTAAACAGGTGCTGCCCTGAGACAGTTGTTAATTTCTAGTTTTAATGCATTTCCCTTTTTACCAAAAAAAAAAAAAAAATTGTAAAGCAACTGTTATATTCATTACACTCAATGCATGGGAGCATGCGTTGGCCAAAGTGTAATTGTCACTCTTTCTTCACAAGTTAACATGAATCAGCTAGGACTTGGATTTAAAAGTGGGTTTATTGGTTTCTCAAAAAAAAAAAAAAAAAAGTTGGTTTATTGCTGGTTGTGTGCAATGGTTTCACCTCCGACTTTATTGCTTAATAGTTGAGGTCTTTTTTTCTTTATCTTTTTTTTTTTGTTACATGCGTGTATGAACAAAATTATTTTGTTTAAAAAATTTAAAGGATCGGGTTGTTTGTTTTTTGTAAAATAAGTTGATTTGCCTTAATTTTTTTTTTTTTTTTAACTTTACTATTGATAAATTTTTCTGTGGGGCTATTTTTTTTTTAAAATTTATAAATTTTTTTATGGTCTTTAAAAGGAGAGAAATGTTATATTTACAATTTTTTTAACAAATTATTAATGTAGTGAGTAGTTGTTGGTAAGTAAAAAAAAATGTGATGTAGGTAATAGGTTCAGGTGTGAAGAATTTGCTATCTCAACCATTTGTAAAAATTTTGTAGAAAAATTTGTAACTATAACATTACGCTTATAAAAGAATTAATAAAAAAAAAATTTAGAAGAAAAAGAATCAATAATATTGTAAGGAAACATAGTATAATTTTATAGTGCGAGATTGCAAATTTTTTTTTTAGGGGCACTCAGTTGGTGTGTATATATATATATATTACTATTTTTTATTTTAATATTGGCCCCACGTCCATGTGTCTATGGATCCGTTTAGATACAGTTTATTTTTGCTGAAAATAAAAACACTGTAGCAAAATAATTTTTAAATGTGTAAATAATACTGTAGGATTATTTTTATGAAAAAGTTACTCAAAAATGTAATTTGTAGGATCTGTAAACAGTACACAAATACACTGTTTACCATGAAAAAGTCAAATGTTGCGGCAAAAAAAAAAAAAAAAAAAAAAAAAACCAAATGTAAAATAACAAACGCATACGTAGCTTTCAGCTCAATCCAAACGGTCACTATGTGTGTGTTTGGGTTCACGTTTGCTGCGTTGCGTTTCCGTTTCTGCGTTTTCTCCTTTTTTTTTTCCACGCGTTTTCCCCCTCACAAGCGGCTACTGTTCATGTACTGCACATGAACAGTAGCCGCAATATTTGACCAGTTTTCTGTGAATAGTGCATCCGTGCACTGTTCATGAACCCACAAATTTTATTTTTTATCAATTTTTTCATTAAAAATGGGTCCCACGTTACTATTCACACATTTAAAAATTATTTTGCTACAGTATTTTCAGTTTTCAGTTTTCAATTTTAGCAAAATAAGTTCTATCCAAACAGGCCCTATATATCGAAAAGCTTTTAGCAAAAAAATATACAGTAAAGCCTCAGTAATCCATGCACTTCGCAAAACTAACACGAAATTCAGAGTGACTGAGAAACGTAGAGAGAAATGGAGACAAAAACAAAACAAAGCATAGAGCAATTCAAAGGACAAACAAGGCTACCAAAATTTGCAATCCCAACAAGTTATGATCTTTATATCAAACTTGATCTCACAGCATGCACTTTTTCTGGTACAGTACAAGTCAACCTTAACATCATCGAACACACTAAGTTCCTTGTCCTAAATGTTCTCGAACTTGATGTACATCAAGTCTGGTTCACCAACTCCAATCACCAAGTAATTAACACTCTCTCTTAAACCATTGGTTTTATTGTGCTTTAACTTCTTATGGGTTTTTTTTTTTTTAAATGATGTTTTTGTTGATTTTTGCAGACATATAAGCCTTGTGATGTTGTTGTTTTGGATGGTGAAGATGAGATACTGGTGCTGGGGTTTGATGAAGTGCTTAGTGTTGGTGATGGGGTTTTGGGGATTGAGTTTTCTGGATCCCTTAACCCACACTTGAAGGGTCTCTATAAATGGTAAATCTTTTTTTATTTATTTAAATTTTCTATCTTTTAGAGTGAGTTTGTTTCTAAATTTATGGAACTTGGAAAGTGATTTGGAATAATTTGGTTAGTTTTATTCAAGCTTTTTCTTGTTTGGTTGCTAAGAAAATCAGTGAAAAGAAAGAAAGAAACTATAAATTTTGAATTTTTAGTTACTTTTGAGAATGATCAAATACATAATAATGAAACTGAACAACTATGTAAATCATTGAGATGAACAGAGATAATTTTCTCGAATTATATATGGTAATTTCATTCTGTGACGAATTTTAGTGCTCAAGTAAATTATTTTTAACATTAACACTTGCTTGCATCATTTTTTCATCTTTCGTACTTTTGTATTTGATGATTCATTTCTGTGTCTGTATAGATCTTGCACACATTCTTTGATTATGATATTTAGCTCTCTCTTTTTCCCCCTTTTTAACTTGGCAGCAATAATTGGTTTTTTATTGATAGATGAATATTGGACATATAATGAGATCATATGTATGACCTCATTTATTTTGTAGATCTTGGGAAAACCAAAAACAGTAGATGCCAGTTTTATTGTTCATGTATTAATTTTATCTTGAAACTTAATATATTTCTCAATCTTGAATGGTGAAAATTCATAATTTGGACCCCGAAAGGTGAAATCCTGGTTTCTGTCACTGTTTACAGTACTTATGTGGATGGGGGAGTGAAGAAGAATATGGCAGTTACTCAGTTTGAAGCTGTGGATGCAAGGCGGTGCTTTCCTTGCTGGGATGAACCTGCCCTTAAGGTATGCGTAATCGAGAACTTGCTTTTACCCTTGGAAGAACTCATTATTTTACTTGTTTAGAACCTTTGAATCAATCTTCCGTAAGTGGCATTTAATTAGTGTCATGTACATGCTTATTTGAAAGAATTTGTGAAATAGAACTTTAATCATGAAAAAAGAATATAAACACATTACCACAGATTTTTGAGAAAAGTTTGTTAATACTGATGCACATAAAACAGATAGGTACAGGACATACATGTATTTTCATTTTGTTTAGTAAATGTTAATGAATAACAAGTGGCAGAAAATTTCTGATTGAAGTTACATAATACTCTTCTCATGTGGTCTAAATTACTTTGAAAATTCATTTTTCCCCCTTCTATATACTACTCAGAAATTACTAATACTTTCTTTACAGGCCACCTTCAGGATCAGGATAGACGTGCCATCAGAGTTGACAGCATTGTCTAATATGCCAATTGCTGATGAAAGGCTTAATGAAAATATTAAGACTGTTTATTTTGAGGAATCTCCGGTCATGTCAACTTATTTGGTGGGTGTTGTTGTTGGGGTATTTGATCATATTGAAGAAACAACAGCTGATGGTAATGCATATATGGCAGAGGCGCATTCATTTACTCTATTTCTTCTTCTTTTTTGGTTTAAATAGCTTATTACACTAAAATGGTGGGAAAGAGCATGTGGCCTACCTTGACTAATTTGTTGAGAATCCATAGTTGAACCTAAAAATTTTAAGACTAGGGATTGGTTGTTGTTATATAGAATAATGCACTGTGCATGCAGGGATCAAGGTTCGTGTATATTGTCCTGTTGGAAAGAGTGATAAAGGGAAGTTTGCTTTAAATCTTGCTGTGAAGGCGCTTGACATATTTACTAGGTAATTTCCCCTTTTATTTTCCTTGTTCATGTGGAGATTTTAAATTTTATGATCTTCAGCCTCATAAATCAATAAATTGAAATGTGTCCAACATAATGTAGTTTTACACAGAACTAAGTTATGAGGGAGAAAAAACAGCCACATGCCACAAAATAGAGAGTTTAGTGTTTGCTTATGTTCAAGGGAAGGTGATCCTTTCAATTCTTTCTTGTTTGACCTTGCAAAGAACAGAATGAATTTCTCCCTTCTACCCTATTTAAAGTAACAAAGAGCATGATTTCAGATAGGATAGAATGGCAAAAAGGAATTCATGTGGCTGACCAATCTAATCTGTCAAAGATCCATAGCCAACCCCAAATTTTGGGACTAAGGCTTTGTTGTTGTTGTTTTTGTTGTCTTTCCTTCTTTTCTTTCAATTGATTGGTAAAGCTTGTGTACCAATTTAGCTTCTCTGCACTATATGACTGCACCCAAAGCAAGTACCTGATACACATGGATTTCTTCCCTCATTGGGTCTCCCCTTCAAAATTTTCCAAATTAAAACAAAGACTGTTTTAGATAACTTGACCTCCTTTATCCACGGAGATCGCCTGAAAACAGAACCAGTGTTATAGTGTAGGTTAGAAGAATCAAAAGTTACGAAACATTGTGTTTTTTTGCTTTGGTTGAAGACTGTTTAAGTTCTCTGTGGTGATACTGATAACACTGGTCAGCCCTGATTATGGAATCATTTAGGTACTTCTCAACTCCTTATCCACTTCCAAAACTGGATATGGTTGCAGTCCCTGAATTTTCTGGAGGAGCTATGGAGAATTATGGTTTGATCACATATCGTGAAAATATACTACTTTACGATGATTTGCTTTCATCAGCTAACATGAAGCAGTTTGTAAGTTACATATCTAACACTTTTTTTTTGTAAGTTACATATCTAACACACTTTTAGCTTCAGTTTTCTCCTTTGCATTATGATGCTCCCAAAAAGTAATCAATCTACTGCGAGGTGCAGATCTGCTTGTCAAGAAATGAAATTCAAGACAATTTTTGCCTTACTTTTTCTCCATTTCCCTTTTCATAAATGAAAACATATAAAAGGGAAGTGCAGTATTATTTTTTCTTTCCCCAAAAAGCCTTAAGACAGAATAACTGACAATTATATATAATTGATTTATGCAGTCAACCCATTAAAGAGTTTATATATAGATACCAATGAGAAAACTCTGGAAGCAAATAACAGTTCAATTACAAAAGAAATGACATTGAAATATGATTCTTCATTCATTTTTCTAAATACTTGTATGTAATCTTCAAAGCTTATTCATGTTTTGCCAGCTCACGATTGTTGTATCACATGAAGTAGCCCATCATTGGTTTGGCAATCTGGTAACAATGGAATGGTGGAGTCATTTATGGCTGAATGAGGGATTTGCAACCTGGGTAAGTCATCTTAAATCTCTGCAACCACTTGTCTGGCCATTCCACTGCATTCAATTTTATGATTTTGGTACCTCTGTTCAATCTTAAATCTCCAGATAAGTTATATGGCCACTGACATCATATTTCCTGAGTGGAAAATATGGACTCAGTTTCTTCGACAAACAGCTGATGGCTTACGTATGGATGCAATGGAACAGTCACATCCTATTGAGGTAAGTGAATGCTCCAGAATTTTCTGGTTAGTGGGAACACATCACTTACACGTTAAATTATATAGCTTATTAGCAAATGCAGTCATAAAGCAATGGTAAGAAATAGTTATTTAGAGCAAACTGCTTCCCCTAATGGCCTGTTGTACTGAATTTTCAAGCACTGCAATGAATATCATCAAAGTAAATGCATGCATTGACATGTGGTGAACTTAATGTGTCTGGGTGTCTGTGCACATGAACTTGCATCTATCATCTGTGTGTTTGGAGTTCTACCCAGTAAAATGGAGGTAACAATGCATGGAAATTTCTTATAACCCAACTCCAAAGATTGTAGCACAATAATTACTACATCTTAATAAAGTCCCAATTATGACTTCAAATGAGAGAAAATTGTTAGGCAATTTGCTATATAAAGCAAGCATAACTTCAACATGTAGTTCAATTATGTCCTTCACATGCCGTTTGGAATATTTTCAGGTGGAGGTACATCATGCTCGTTCAATAGAGGAAATATTTGATGATATCAGCTACAAAAAGGGATCTGCTGTTATTCGAATGTTGCAGGGTTATCTTGGCGATGACATGTTCCAGGTGGGATAGTTTGAGTTCTTAGCTTATAGCGTTGTTTTTATATGAAGCACCAAACAATGACTTTATATTTTCATGGTTAAAATTCTATGTGGATGTTATTACTAAATTTTATATATATAAACACACTCTAAAATGTACACATGGCTACAAGTTGGCATTTATTGTCTGATGTAATTTGGTTTTTATATCTTTAATGGCTCTCTTACCCATTAAAAAATACATCTTTCACTCTATAATTATCAAGACTATTGTGTAACTTCTGTTTTTTGTTGACCATATTCTATGTTAACAATGCTGTTGTTGTCTTTGATTGGATGGTGGGCTAAAAAATTTCGAGTTGCTGGGCATGTGACTCAGCCCTCAGGATACTTTTTCCATGTAACATCTTCTAGGTTTCTTCCTGGGTAGAAACTCTTTGTCCAGTGTGGTGTGATTTAGGAATCTATATCTGCATTGTGTCTGTTACGTTCGTCATATTGGAAGCATTCTTTGATCACTCTTTCCACTGGTTGTTGTCAGTAACGTGTACAATTTATCATTTCTTGGTGTGGAATAAATTAACATCACTTTTTCATGGAAAATGAGGTTCTTGGTAAGGAAAATGTCAACATGAAAACTTTTGTTGTCAAAATGTTGTAAATAAAGTCATGAACAAAATGACTAAGGGAAAGGTTTGGAGCATGTTCCATCATGTAGTCATTTACTATGCATTTCTTGAACGTAATCATTTTACTATGTAATGAGTTGATAAAAATTAAAGTTGCTTAAATCACTTATTTAACTCTGTGACTTCTTATTTGAAACAGAAATCCTTAAGTTTATACATAAAAAGATATGCTGGGAAAAATGCAAAGACAGAAGATTTATGGTGCGTTCTTTCAGAGGAATCTGGTCTTCAAATCAACTCAATGATGGATGATTGGACGAAGAAAAATGGATATCCAGTTATCTCTGTAAAATCCAAAGATGATATTTTGGAATTTGAACAGGTCTTGTTATTGATTAATAAGCAAACATGCATGCATTAAAAGATTCACAGCCACAAATTTCATCTTTATTACTTTGGAGACCTGATACATTTTTAGGATCTGCAGTCACAATTCTTGTCGTCTGGTTTGTGTGGTGATGGACTATGGATTGTTCCAATAACAGTATCCATTGGCTCATACATCAAATGCAAGACTTTCCTTTTGGAAAAAAAGTCTCAAAAACTGGATTTATCTGAACTGGTTCATTCTCCCCACCAAAACAAAAGCACATTTAACGAAAAGAATGAAGAGAAATGTGATGAACATTTCTGGGTCAAAGTTAATATTGAGCAGAGTGGTTTCTACAGGGTAAAATATGAAGATAAGCTTGCAGCCCGACTGAGGAAAGCCATAGAGAGTAATTGCTTGTCAGCAACAGATAAATTTGGTACATACTATGTCCAAAGATGAATTAATAACTGTATCTTATGTTGTTGTAGTGGGTATGCTGTATCTATTGGCATGATCACATGGTGTGAAGTATACTAGATTTCTCATTTTTGTGCCTGATCCATCAGGTGAGTTCCACAGCAGGGTGGAATTCCAATGAGTAGAGTTTGGCTAACTTAATACTGCATATTTGGTCTCTCTATATATTAAATCCTTTTGAATACCAAATGGACTGTTCAGGCTACATATTTCCCATCCCTATAATTAATTCCATCCTTTTGTGGTTTCCTTTATTTCTGCCATTATAAGCTCAGTGATCACTGTCGAATAGCATATAACTCCTTGCAGTCTCAATTTTCAGGCATTTTGGATGACACATATGCTCTTTGTGTGGCTTGCGAGCAACCACTGTCGTCATTGCTTTCCTTGATGGATGTATACAGAAAAGAGCTTGATTTTATTGTGTTATCGAAACTCATTAATGTAGGGATAACTTTTGTATCTTGATAATGTTACCATTTTCATCAAATATTTACCAGAACTTGAAGTTTTTATGTGATATATACAACAGGTATGTTATAAAGTTGTTGAGATCTCTGGTGATGCTATCCCAGATTTAGTGAATGACTTGAAACAATTTTTCATCAATCTCCTTCTGTTTTCCTCAGAGTAAGAACTATCACCATATATTTTAATATGCCAACCCTCTTGTTGCGGGATATTTATTGGAACCTCTTCTTCATGAATGTTTACTTTGAGTGGAGATGAGTTTTTATTCTGTTTGCAACTTTCTTGGTTAGGGCTGAGGAGTATGAACTATGAAACAACATTAAAGAAAAAAAAATGAAAAGAAAATTCCTTTGTATCTTTCAATTGTGCATCAAATCGTTTTTCAAATATATGAAATTCTATCTCACAAAATGTATATCATCGTCTTTATGATGTTTTCTAGTCTCCTTGGCATCATGTTTCACATTACTGACATTTTTTATGTACTGGATTTTTGTTATGGAGTGAAGTAAGCTTCTTCATACATTTAAATATCATATTCTTTTTATTCTTTGTGCAGAAAATCAGGATGGGAATCAATACCTGGAGAGAGTCATTTAAATGCACTATTGAGAGGAGAAGTCTTTCTGGCCTTGGTTACTTTTGGCCATGATAAAACTAACAAAGAAGCAGTCCAGAGGTTTCAGGCATTACTGAATGATCAAAATACTCCTCTTCTGTCAGCTGACACTAGAAAGGTAATAGTTTTACCTGTATATCTGAATCACTCTTCATTCATAGGGGTCTGTTCAAGGTTGATATACAGAATTGCTATGTGCCCTGCAGGCTGCTTACATTGCTGTATTGCTGAACACTAGCACCACGAATAGGAATGGGTTTGAGTCCTTACTGAAGCTCTATAGAGAAGCAGATACAGTGCAAGAGAAAGAACCACTTTTACGTAATAAGTAGTAACATTTGAAATAATATCCTGTCTTTGTGGATAAAAGCTACTTAGATTTAATGCCATTCCTTTGATCCTTATACAGGTTGTATTGCATCGTGTCCAGACCCAAATATAGTTCTTGAGGCTCTGAATTTTATGTTGTCTGAGGAGGTACTTGCTGTGCATATTGAATTACGGTTTCTAAAAGTCCCATCTTTCTTGTCAGTCTAATTTTTGCTTCATCTCAATATCTTTTCAGGTTCGAGATCAAGATATTCTTTATGTGCTTGCTGGACTAAGATCTGAAGGGCGTGAGGTAGCGTGGAGATGGTTGAAGGTATGCATTTCATGGTCAACATCTTCATTATGAATGTATTACTATCATATTGAAATTAAGAAAATAATTTGAAGTATGTATAGATATGGATATAGTCAGGAAAGTATTATGATTGGGTGTTAGGATGAAGGTTTCTTCTTGAATTTTACACTTTGTGGAGGACCTGGAGGCTTATTATTTTTTTTGTGATAAATGCAGGAGAATTGGGACTTGATCTTTAGCAAATATGGTGCAATTCTACTCCACCAGTTCATTACCTACATTCTCACTTTGGTAAGCAATTCAACCTAGTTGGATCGCAATGGTATATGTGATGCATCTTGAGTCTGTATTTTCATGCATGTTGTTAGCTATGATTCATTGGTTGACAAGTTCAGTAGAAAACTCTATGCAATTTGATATGTCGCAATAATTATATATTGATAAATGTAGTTTGACCTTTGAAAATAGTGCTTTATCTATAGTAGTTAGACATATCAAGCTTAAGGTACTGCTGCCTTGTTGCGTACCATCCACCTATACCTTAATTGGCATGGGTCAAATTCACTGTCAGTTTTTTGAATAAATTGTATTATAATTTTTTTAAAGGGTGATTTCAACATATCAAGAAAAATAAGATTATTTTTTTGTGAATATTCCACCACTCAAGGACATGTTCCTTACTTATGAATGACCTTGAAAAGTTTGTTTCTATTAGTATGATGAAATTCATCATAGGAAAAGTAATCACCATCAAATTACTCATATTATGTCCAAAAAGCCAGTTATCTCTTGAAATCAGTTTTGTTGTGTCTATCAATTTTTGATAGCTTGTTCCTAGTAATGACTAGTGAAACTGCTGAGTTTTAACATTAGTGCTCAATTAAATGATGAAATCGATTACTGCTAAACCAATGTCTATTTGAATATATGCACTCATTTATATAAGATCACATATCTGATTCACTTAATATAAAGCAATCACAGTATGCCAAATTATGATATTTGGTAAATCTATCTATTTGTATTCCTAAAGACAGATTGCTCACTCCTTGAATATTATCAAACGGCAGTTTTGCAGCAATGAAAAGGCTGAGGAGATAGAAGAATTTTTTGTCAGCCGAGTGCATCCTTCTTTTACTAGGAATTTGAAGCAAAGCATCGAGGAAATCCGACTCAAAGCAAGGTGGGTTGAGAACATAAGGCAGGAGCAATCTCTACCAGAACTAGTCAAACAATTGGCTCTCAAGAAATGAAAGCCTTCACTTTGATTCCAAAACTATATTGTGATTATGTTAAGACTGATGAGCTACATACACTGCATACTCCACAAATTGTGTTCTATATGTATGGTGTATTGGTGTTATTCAAGTCAACTTAATATACCATGAACAGGTTCCAACCTGGCATCATTATCCCAAGGCAAGTCAGTTGAGTCAGACCAGCAAATCAACTGGATTATATATATTCTCAAGTTCCTTTTCAATATTCCTACTAGCCACTAGGACAGCCATACCTAGTCTTAATTTATTTGGTCAGGCGGAAAGTGGTTTATTAGAGCCCTCATACAAAGTGCACGACCCCAAACGCCTTTGCTTAGTTTATTATAAGCTGAACACCTAAAACAAAAAGTTAAAATCGTCTATAAAATATCTTTACTTCTTTCATTACTTTTATAAACTATTGTCATGACCTTACTTGAACAGGAAGTGTTCTATATCAACTATCTGTCAGAAGCCAACATAGGGCCATTCCATAGCCCAATCTCTCTCCCCTTGAAGTTGTCTAAATTCAAAAGTAGCATTACTTCTGCATTACTACTTACCTGTCATGTGCTTATAGTCCCCATTCCCTGGACTACTCCCTCTCATACGTAGAATCTCGCACAGAAAGAAAGGTAAAATCCAAATGTAAACACGCGTTCCTGTCCATTTTTAATAAAAAAAAGGCCAAAGACCGCAGCTTTTGAATAAACACAAAATCTGACAACCTTAATGTCCAAAGCAAACCTTATCATACATCTCTGTAAATTTTTTTAATAAATAAAATTGGAATTTGGAAAACCTCATAAAAAAAAAGAATTAACAAAAAAAGAAAAATATCCCAAATACATTAAACTTCCTCTGTAACTATATATGTAACATGTATAATCAGATTTTATGTGTATGTCAGAACAGCTCACTTTTAACAAAACCTTCAAAACAGAAAGTCAAGACTGAGAAAAAAAATCAAAAAATGACCAAAAAAGGAAAAAACCCCCCACTTCACTCTATATTGGGTCTGATCTTCCTCTCACTTTGGGCTTCGTTCTGGGCCTAGATTGGACCTCCCTCTCCCTTGCTTCTCCTTGAAAGAATTCATCTTCTGCAACAACAGATCAGCTCTAAACTTTGCAATGAAGCTATCAGCCTTAGTGTCAACATCAGGACTGGGACAGAACATAGTCTTTGTAGGTGATTCTCCACCATCCATTGGATCTGGTGATCCACTACGCGAACTATTATTGCTTTTTATCCTAACATAGTCACCCTGCACCTCAAATTTCCAAGGCCGCATTTTGAAAGGCGGCGGTGGTGGTGGCGGTGGTGGTATTGGATTAAGTGGTGACTCGTTACCTGAGCTCACATTGTCGTCCCCACTATTGAAAATCCTTGTTTTAACCGGCAATGGAGGTTTCCAAACCTTAGCTTGTGGTTGTGGTTGTGGTGGTGTTGGTGGTGGTGGTGGAACTGAATGAACTTTTTTGGCCTTACCCTTTTTAGAAGAGAATAAACTGTGGAAAACTGATGGTGGAGGCGGCAGTGGAGGTGGTGGAGGTGGTGGCGATGTTGGTGGATATAAAGGATGAGAAGTAGAAGAAGAAGGTTGAGAATTTAGAAAGGTGTCAAAATTTTCAACACTCTTTTGTCTTTGCTTCTTCTTCTTCCTCCTTAATGAGCTCAAGAAGTCTTTAGTGGCTGATCCTCCTCTCTTCTTCTCATTCTTGTCACCACTCCTTTGCTCCACTTGCTGAAACACTGGTGGTGGCGACGGTGGTGGCCGTGGCAGAGGCGGCGGAGAAGGTGGGGTTTGGAGATTCTTGACTTGTGAATCAATTTTTTCTGGGGTTCCAGTCTTTTCTTTGTGTCCAAGAGTTTGATATGTTCTCTTTTTTCTGTGCTTGACCACCTTAGGCGGTGTAAATGGTGACAATGGTGATGGTGGTGTAGATGGCTGAGGTAGTGGCGATGAAGGCAATGGTGGTGATGGAGACTTGTAAGATGGAACTTCTTCTGTAGAAGCCACAAAAGTGTCTACGTGTATATTCTTGGGCTCCAAGGCATCTTCTTCTACTGCAGGAACCACAAAAGGATCATCTTCTTCTACTGCAGGAACCACAAAAGTATCTCTAGGTATATTCTTGGGCTCCAAGTTACCTTCTTCTTCCTCCTCTTGAGGTTGATCTCGCGTTGGATGGCGATGATGCAGCTGATCTGAGCTCGGAAACCGAAAATTACCACTAACATTGGTGTCATCATAGAATCTCCACCGTTCATCATGGCTCACCCAAGCAGATTCTTGCCTAAGATCCGGGTATGAACTGCTGCTCCTTAACCTGTTGATGGTGCTATAGCTATCAGCTGTACGATCTGAGTACTGGGTGTACCATTGATTTGAGGTTGATGGGGTTGACTTGTGAGCCTCTTGTGATGAGCTTGAAAGGCTTGCATCTTCATAAGAGCTTGTGTTTTCATTGTTGTTGGTGTTTCTGCTGAGGAATCCACAAACAATGGCAAAGAGAACAAGGACTAGATTGAGGGAGTCCCAGCTTTTCTTCACTAGATGTGGTCTAAATATTTGTGATGTGAAAGACAGGAATGAAGGAATTACTATGAAGATAAATAAGATGGCTATGACTAACAAAAGTACAAGAAGAAGACCAGGGTTGAGGAAGAGAGATGATGAGTGGCGACGGCGGCGGCGAGAGTGAGTGTTTTGTAGCCAAAATGGTGAGGGCACTTCTTCCTCTTCTTCCATTATTTGAAGCTGAATTGTGTGTTTACGCCTTTTCACAGCAGAGAGGTGTGGAGGAGCTGAGGAGGATGAGCTTTTTGAGACACTTTTCTTTTGCTTTACCTTATGTAATATGCTTTTGTGTTTTGCTTTTGCTTTTGCTTTTGATTGCTTTGCCTTTGATAAATTATTTGGCTTGGATTGATAGAATGTGTATTTATTGTTGAAAATGGGGAGTGATGGGTTTATAAGTTACAAGCATCATCACTCTTACATAATGTGGGGTCCTTTTTTATTTTTATTATATGACAGTATGATTCATGTCCAAGAAAAACGTTAGCATCTGTCATTGTTAGTATGACAGCTAAATTTGCATACTACAGGCATATGATTGTAGAAAACCATGTGATTTTATCTTTTATTTTTTAAAGTTTTGAGCTTTATAACTTTGACCAAGTAGCTGATTCAATTATTGAGATCCTAGTTCAATCTGAATATGGTAAAATTGTGTGTCATTAATTTTTCGCCAAAAAGTAAATTTGTATCTTTTATAAAACAGTTGGGTAGGAAAAAGAAACATGACTTTTCTTACACATTTTTGTAGTTGGCACCACAAAAAGGCCTGAATTTGCGGCTTGTATCATGTAAATTGATTAGCCTCTCAAGAAATCCAAGCTATTTATTTATGTATTAAAAGTTAAAACTACCACTTCATTTTTTTAGAAGGTTCATAATTGTTGCTTTAAAAGCAAAGGAAGAATTATGGGCTCACCGATTTGGTCATGGTCACACACACATTCCGCGTTAAGACAATTAAATCTCACAAAACCCAAAAGAAAAATAGATTGATCAAACAAAAAAAAAAAGTATTATTAATAATTTAATATGATGTTTTTGTACAAGTTTTATAGAGTAAGACAATGACAATGACAAGTATAGAGAAAAAGCTAGGTACAACGTATAGACGTTTAGACAAACGCGTTTTCCACTCATTGTTATATGTCTCTATCAGATTGTTTTATTCTTCACTAAAAGCAACCACTTTTAAAGTTGGAAAACACTATTCAATACTTCTGCAGCAAGCTTCTAAACTTTGGCATCAAGAATGTCAAATGGTTTCATTTCCCCCTAACCCTGCGAATTCATCAGTTTAACATTGTTATTATCTTATTTGTATGAAAGTTCAGTATAACAAATTTCACAATATTTTTCATAAAGTAAATGCTAGTATACACGGGTCGTTGCATGCAATTGTAAACACAATCCTGTGTGTATGTTGTGTGCAACAATAGTATAAAATAAACATTCCTCTTTTTATAACGGTTAGGTAGAAGATTATGATAAGTGTACAATATAAATAATATTAGTAATGATTTCATGTGAAAATGATGTGGTACTATTACTAATGATGTCAGTGACAACTGACAAGTTTATATAAAAGTAATGTTGCACAAATCGTAACCATTTAAGTAAGTTGTGATTTTTTTTTATAGGTCTTATCACCCTTTTTTTTTGTTGAGATTAGTAGATAATAGGGGATGGAAATGTAGGTTTTGAGCCATAAACATGAACACCACAAAGAAATATCACTTCAACAGTTCAACCCCATTACTCTTCCTTTATCATTGGAATTTCAACATCGAAATGATGTATTTATATGAAATTCTAAGAAACTTATAATGTTTTTTTTTTTTTTTAAGTATGTAAGGGTCATATGAGCTCTACATTCAATTTCTTGTTGGGTTTTTTAAGGGATCTTTTGTTAGCCGACATCCTTTGCATAAAAGAGTAATTATAAGGTAGAATTTCACTTGCAACACAATATAACTGACATGATAAGCCTTTATTGTTGCAGAAATTGTTCCACAAGATAATGCACCAGAATTTTAAAGAACTGAAAACAATTTTGAAAAAAAAAAAAATTTTGAAAGGCTTAAAAATAAGCTGCAGGGCTCAGGACACAACACCATGGAGTTTGCTCAAAGTTTTATTGTCAGATTACAACAGCTTTGTTTGGCAGACAGGGATTCCTTGCTCACATGAGAATTCAATTTCCCATGCAAACAAATTCTTGAGGATAATATTTGTAATAAGTAACATAGTATTAAACAAGTAAGTTTTGATTCAGCAAAAAATAAAATTTTGAATTAATTAAAATAATAGACACGAAATCTAGATGAATAATTCCGAGAGGGCATTCCCACCAAAACAGTATGCACCTTTGTTTTTTGTATTAGTTAAAATAATAAACACGAAATCTAGATGAATAATTCCAAGAGGGAAAGGGAATTCCCACCAAACAAGTATTCACATTTACAATTGGCAAACACACGTGATGCAGATACAAAACGCAGCATGTCTACAGACTCTACACAATGTGCACTGGTAATTCTAGAAGTTTGGTGTGAATGGTTAGTTGCTATGTGGACCGGTAGAATCAAAAGGTTGTGTTGTGACTTAAAAGACTACTTTTTTATTTAAGGGATATTCTTAATGCATTTGTTAATAAATTATAGATTTAGCTTACTTTCAGTACTTTTTTAATTAAAGATCTCATTTTGTTTTAAATACACAATAGCAGATAGTAGTGAGTTTTAATTTCCACATTTTATTTAGTTAATAGATGATGTGATAGTTTCTTATTAAAACAAAAAGAAATTTCAGTTAAAAAATACTTAAGGTATGCCAAATTCATAAATTATTTTAGAAAAGTTTTAATCTCACTTTCATGGGAATATAAAAAGCTATAAAAAATTAATTTTTTTTCCCATAAAGAGTTTCTAAAAAAAGTTTCTAAACCAATATTCTTAGGGCATCAATTAACTTTTTCTTTTGTGTGAAGGATTTGAAATTTATGACGTTTGTTTCAAGATACTTGTTTTTTATTATTATGATAAGACACCAATAAATTTCTTTTTAGTGTGGACAAGATTTGAATCAAATCTTTTTCTAGAGAAAATCAAATCTCCTACGTAGTGGGTTTTACTACTCGTAGTCTTATAAATCACCATCTAATAATAACATGATTCTCTCCGATATGGAGAAAAACTTTTTCTTTTTCACAACACAAAAAATTTTACCAAATGATGCCAAACAAGCTGATGGGTTAAAAAACTGAAAAAAGTGGCAACCATTTTTGGCTCACTTTGTACTCCCCCATTCCATCAAGGCATCAAGGTAAAAAAGTGACATTGCCTTGGTTAGTTTGGTTAGGTTAATAACATTTTTGTACCATTGGGGTTGGGATAGTGGGAGCCCCAGCAACATCATACTAGAGATTTTATGAATCTTAAAAGCAAGAGCTAGTAAAGATATGTTTAAATGATTAGGTTGTAATTATAAAATTAACTGACCCCATTAATTTTTTTTTTCCCAACTGCATCTGCATAGAACTTAGTCTATGGCAATTTAATCTTTTACCAGCTTCATTGCCTTTGCTTTTATTAGAGTTATGGATGATTGTAATTTCCCTTATCAAAGTCCATTAGTGCTTGATTATAAAAATAAAAAGTCAGTTAGTACTTAGTGTTAGAGATACTGAATAAATTGTATTGTATTTCTCAAGTAATAGAATATACATAAGTGCCTTTATATAGGAGGCAGAGTGTGCAGTACAAGTAAGTGTGCTATACAAGTAAACAAGGTGGGCCTAAAGCCCACATACCCTAATACACGTTAACAGCCCCACTCAAACTCAAGGTGGATGTGAGACCAACTTGAGGTTGTCAACCAAAGTGCGTGGAAGAGAGTGCCCTTTAGGTATCGAAGAATACACAGAACAGCAGCATAGTGAGTCGATCGTGGAACAGACAGATACTAACTCACCTGGTGAACAGCATAGGAAATGTCTAGACGAGTGACAATGAGATAAATTAGGCTGCCAACGAGATAAACTAGGCTGCCAACCAAGCGTCTGTAAAGAAAGGGATTAGACAATGGTTTCCCCCCTGACGGAGTCAGATGCACATTAAGCTCAACTGGAGTGTCAACAGTCTTGCTATCAGTGAGTCCAGCTCGAGACAAGAGTTCAAAGGCATACTTGGCTTGAGTAATATAAAGTTCATCTGTAGAATGAGTGATTTCAAGACCCAAAAAGTAGTTGAGATGTCCAAAATCTTTCATCTCAAACTGCTGATTGAGAAAATCCTTGAGTTCTTGAATGCCACTAAGGTCATCACCAGTTATGATCATATCATCCACATACAGGAGAAGTAAAATAGCGTCTTTGTCAATGCGACGAAGAAATAAGGCAGAATCATAATGACTGGTCATGTAACCTAAACGAGAGATGGTAGAGCTGAATTTGGCAAACCAAGCTCGTGGAGCTTGTTTAAGGTCATAAAGTGCACGCCAAAGGTGACAAACCTTGTTTGATTCAACAGAGAGACCAGGAGGAGGTTGCATATAAATTTCTTCACTTAAATCCCCATTAAGGAATGCATTTTTGACATCCATCTGAAAAATGTCTCATTTATTGGTAGCAGCAACAGCTAAGAGGGCACGAACAGATGAGATACGAGCAACCGGAGCAAAGGTCTCTTCATAATCAATCCCATAATCCTGTGTAAAACCTTTTGCAACAAGACGAGCTTTATAGCACTCAATGGACCCATCAGAACGAGTCTTAATCTTGTAGATCCACTTACAACCAACCACAGATTTCCTAGGGGGGAGAGTCACCAAATCCCAAGTATGGTTTTTAGATAATGCATCAAGTTCCTCTTTCATTGTAATCTGCCATAAAGGGTCAGTGGAAGCCTCACGATAGGTGTAAGGCTCGTGCAGTGTAGCAAGGGCAATATAACAATGATAATCAAGTAAATGTGTAGGAATGGATCTTACCCGAGTTGAGTGACGAGGTGGAATGTCTTGTGCAAGATCTTCAGGCGGAGCAGGAGCAGGGTACCCGAGCTCAGGGTTGGGTAGCTCGCCTTCAACCTGTGCATCTTCCACCTGTTCATTAAAGGGTGAACTAGGAAAGGGATCAAAGGTATCTGGTGATTGGATAGAAAATTCTATAGGAGAATCAGGAGCAACTACAGGAGGATCAGGAGCAGCTACAGAAGGAATATGTGCCTCATCTAGAAAAAGATCTAAAACAGAGGAGGAAGATAGGGAGGCACGGAAGTGAGAGAGCTCGACAAAGGAGTGATGTTCCCAAAAGACAACATTGCAGGAGATACGAAGACGATGAGAGACAAGATCATAACACCGATACCCCTTTTGAGTTTCACCATAGCCAAGAAAACAACAAAGCCTTGACCAAGGCTCAAGTTTGTTATGCTTATGAGGCTGAAGAAGAACGAAACAAGCAGAACCGAAGGAGCGAAGGTGGTGATAGTCTGGAGGTGACCCAAAAAAGCGCTTATATGGAGTTTAATTTTGAATAACAGGACTTGGAATGCGATTAATAGCATAAATAGTATGAAGAGCAACTTCGCCCCAAAAATGAGCAAGAACTTTGGCAGAGAGAAGAAGAGCACGAACAGTGTCAAGAATATGATGAAGTTTTCGTTCGGCTCTACCATTTTGCTGAGAGGTACCTGGACAAGTTAGTTGATGAACAGTGCCATAGGAATGCAACACAGCTTAGAAAGCATATTGAGTGTACTCAAGAGCATTATCAAATCGAAAAATTTTGATACGTTTGGAAAATTGAGTTTCAACCATTTTTGCAAAATTAGAATATACTTGCAATAACTCAGAACAATATTTCATATTAAAAATCCAATTATAGCGAGAGTAATCATCAACAAAGACAACAAAATATCGAGACCCACCAATACTAGAGACAGAGGAAGGCCCCCAAACATCAGAATGAATAAGGTCAAAGATATCAGTGGATATTGATTCACTAGTATTGAAAGGCAAAACTGGTTGTTTTCCTAACTGACATGAAACACAATCAAAATTTTCTGTAGACATTGAACCTAACAGACCTCTAGAAGTCAATTATTGTACCCGAAAGGAAGATGCGTGACCAAGTCGGGCATGCCAAAATGCAAGGGAAGGAGTAGAAGAAACTGCAACAGCTGCAGCAACAAAAACAGGTGCAACAAGTGGAAGACGAAGGTTGTCCACGAGAAACATACGCCCAACTCTAGGACCGGTCCTAAGCTCTTGTCCCGTCCTTGGATCCTACACAATACACTCAGAATAATCAAAAATAATGCGATAACCTAACTCAGCTAATTGTCCCACAGAAAATAAATTGTAAGAAAGGTCAAGAACATTAAAGACACCAAGAATCGAGAGATTGGAGGTCGAAACAGAACCTATATTATGACCAGACATTGTGGAACCATTTGCTGTGTGAATATTAAGAGGATGTGATGCAGGTTTAAGTTCAGAAAATAAGGATGAGTGAGGAGTCATGTGATTGCAACAAGCAGAATCCATAAGCCAAGAGGAAGGAGACATACCATATAAAGCTGAGAGAGAAGAGGAATAAGATGCATTACCAACCATACGAATGACATTGGCGATGATATTTTTAAGGTCATCTGTGGACATGATGAAAGTGCGTCCTGAAGACTTAGACTGTGTAGAGACGGGAGCCATTGGTTGGACACTCTCAGTGTTAGCAACAATAGCAGCAAAAATTGAAACAGTTGATTTGTTGCAATGATAGCAAGTCTCAATATTGTGGCCAAAACGTTTGCAAAAATTGTAAAAACGTTTGCTGGATTGTCGGCAACGATTATTGCAACGAGAAGAAGACCTGTCCTTATTTTTCATTGAAAAGCAAAATATGCAAAAACGGACTGCAAAAATGAAATCTACGCGAAAAACTAGGTAAGGAGCACCTGGACTGCAAAAAGTCAACTCTACCAAAAAGCCAACGGTCAAACCAGGTCAAAGTCAACCGTCAAAAGAGAAGAGTCAACGGATGACGTCAGCAGATGATGTGGTGATGATGTCAGTAGATGATGTGGCGCTGACGGAAACAGGTGACGTCAGCTAGGGCTGACGTGGTAGGGATGACGTCAGCAGCTAACCCAGTGGCGCGTGGAGTGCATGAGGCGCGTGGATCAACTTCACCGAAGATTTAGGCGACACATGAGAGCACATGGAATATCCGATGAAGCCGATTCTTTTCCGATGATACAGATCGGAGAAAGACGATTCTTATGGTGTCGACGGCAACAAGATCAGAGATACCCTGGTGGCACGTGAGGCGCGTGGAATTCTTTGCCGAAACTTTGACCAACGCGTGGCGGCGCGTGGATGGTTAGATGTGGATGTTTTTTGGCGGCGATGTGTAGAGCGAGTGAAAATCTACACGGTGATATGTCTTATGTCCTGATCGGAGGTCAAAGGTGATAAATTTGATGATGGCAGTGGTTTTAATGGCAAAGGAGGAGCTTCTGGCGGTGAAGATTCAACCTTAAGGACCTCTAACAGCGGCGGAGCAATTAGGAGAGGGCACTGAAAGGGTTTACTGACCACAGAAGTTGATGCAGCAGAAAATACTGACAAAACAAGACTGCAAGACATAAGAAAATTAGAGCAGTGGCTCTGATACCATGTTAAATATTAGCATTGATACGTCATGTTGAATATGCTAGTATAGATGCGAAAACAAAAACATAAAACATAGAACACAGTAACACATGAGGAGTTACGTGGTTCAGCTTAACAGTCTACATCCACAGAGGAAACCCTAAAGGGCTACATCAATAATATATTAGAGTGTAGTACAAATCCTGTATTACAATGAATCATAACATGTGTATATTTAGTATACTAAACTCTAGACTAATAGACTTCTAGTACAAGTAGGAGACTTGACTTGCACATAAAATAGAATTAGGCTTGGGCTTATGCTAATGGGCTAACATATCTCTAACACCCCCTCTCAAACTCAAGATGGTAGTTTGATGAAATCTTGAGATTTGATAAGGTTGAGAAGATCCCTTGAATGAAGTTTGGCTCTATGACGGTAGTTTGAGGAAGGCAATGGTCTTGCAATGTTGATGCGATTTCTAATGGTGGCTTAACTATACCGGAGAGTTTTGACGGCAGCAGTAGGAAGCCAAAGAAGATGAACGCAGCGAAAAAAAAAAAAAAAAAAAAAACACCGAGGAAGACAAAAATTGCTCTTAAATATACCGTAAGGATAGAAAACCATAGCCACAGGAAGGTGGCTCTGATACCATGTTAGAAATACTGAATGAATTGTATTATATTTCTCAAATAATAGAATATACACAAATGTCTTTATATAGGAGGCAAACTATACAGTACAAGTAAGTGTGCTATATAAGTAAATAAGGTGGGCCTAAAGCCCACATACCCTAATACACGTTAACACTTAGTAAGGCATAATCATTAACCATTACAAAGTAGTCAAAGGCCTTGTAGCTGAATTGACACCTCCTCATGCACAAAGTGCTTGGGGGTCTAGGGGGAAAAGATTCGAATTGCAGGGTTAGCAGCATGTTATAATTATTTCTCAAAAAAAAATAAAAAAAATTAACCATTACAAAGTAGACACATTTAAGAGTTGAGGGGTTCAATTATACTGCCCAATCTCTCCCATAAAAATTTTAAAAAAAAATGATAAAAACAAACCTACTTTTTGAATAGCAATCCTCTCATTTGTTGTAATTATTTTAGTCGATCGTAGTTTTTTTTTTTTTTTTTTTTTTTTTTTTTAACTTTAATAAGGGAGATCTTTCCTTCACTCTAGTTGAAGCATTGAAGCATTCTAGGTATATAATGGTTTTCCCAATCCCCAAATTAACCCCATTTTTAAAATGTTATAATGAGTTTTACATTTAACGTCATTAATTTTGGGTGAACACAAATTGACTAAACCATTTTACTATCATCTTAATTTTAATTCTTGGTCTTGCCTGGTGATTTACCGATTTCCTTCAAAATTGGTATCACTCAAGTTGGTTTATCCACTTGACAAATTCTTTGGTTAGGTAGTTAGCAAAGCCTCATGCCAAAACACTTATGTATGCCTTATTAGCTCAAATTCATTCTAATTTCAAAATTGTTACTAAGTAGGGGTGTGCATATGTCAGGTTGAAGGGTTTTTTTTTTTTTTTTAATTCATTCCACCATGGTCGAGTTGAAAAAAACTCAATCCAACCTAACCCATCACAAGGGTCTAACCCAACCCATGCAGATCGAGTTGGGCCCATGGATTGGACTTTAAAAAAATAAAATGAGCATTAGAATAATAAATAGTATATGAGATTAACAACACAAATAACAACAAATTTACTGATCAAACCTGAGCATAGCACCAAACCAATACACAAAAGCAAATTTATAACTTTATATATTTGTTGGTAGTTCATTGAACCAAAAGAGTAAATAATAAACCAATAATATATATTTCAAATATTTATTTAATATAAGTAGGTCAAGTTAGATTAGGTGAATTTGTGAATTTGCTTAACCATATCCAACCCACTTTAAAAGAAAAAATTTGGCAATCCAACCCAACCCACCAACTCCTAAAAACCGACCCATGACAGATTAAGTTAGATTGGGTCAGTTTTGACAGATCGGTGAATTATCTACACACCCTTAAATGCCAAGTTCTGGTTACCCTCTTTAGCTTGAGCTCCCTAAAATTTCTTTCAAATAAAAAACCAATGAGCTCTAATGAATTCCAATGGCACTTCTTTTTCTCACAAAATTAGATGGACTAAAGAATTGAGTTCAAGATTCAATGAATCTGTAACTTACCAATAAAACGGGGAAAAAATTCATCCAAACAGATGCAGATATAGATTTTTCGTAAGTGTCATTTACAAACAAATAACTTTCCTACAATTTCATCTACCAGGTAGGTACATTTCCCACTGAGTGGGATCTAAAGGCTCTAAGAAGTTGCATTCTCTTAATATACAAGGTTTGTATTATGCACAAGAATAAAGAGAAACCCAAAAACTACTTTAGTGTTCATGTGACTGAACCTTCAGTGACATCAGTTTGCTCTTCTTGCACCAATATCAATTTCCCAAAGGACGCTTGAGTTACAAACCATCAGTTCAGGCTTCCCCTTGAGGAAGGTGAACTCAAGTGATGACTACTAGTGCGGATTTGTAGCAAGATTGATTATAAGGATAACAACTCCGGCAATTATCACGGCAATTGTACATATCAAAGCCTGCAACAATCATAACATCTGGGATTAATGGAAAAGATAAATGGCACACATGATTCATCATTATTCATGACAATTGTGTCAAGATCTTGGATACCAGTAACAACATGGTTATTCACAATTTTATATAGAATCAAATTGAAAAATATATAGAAGTACATTGTGTGTGTGTATTGAAAGGAGTTTGAGGAAAAGCATAAGGATAAAATGCAATATTATTTTTGATGATATAAATTAGTAGTCTTGCTATGCATCCCATTTTAACATTCATTGACATCACATTAAATTATTTTAATATTCTGAAAAGAGAGACTAACATCCATAAGAGATTATCAAGGTTGTCACACATTGCTTGAAACAAATAATCAATGGAACAGAACATAGTAAGTGTGACACTTACAGCTACTGCATTGGCAGCAAGTCCGTCTCGCTCCCTTGGATCTCTCTGGTAGTATTTCCGAAAGTAAAGAAACGTCGCATAGTACCACAACAATGGGCACACCAATCCTAGCAGAAGACTGCAAAAGCAAGTGCATTGATCAACATAAACACGCGCACAAAAAAACTCATCCACAACAAACACACACACACATAGAGAGAAGAGCTGTGAGAACTCACGAAAACCATCCAATTCCACAGCCGAAGCACGGAAGGGGCTTATCAAAGATTCCCAATTCAGGATTCTCCACATCTTTAATCTCAGCATAGGCGCCGTTCTTATGGTCCACTACATCTGTTGAAAGCCCTGTGTCCAACATACCACCTTCAGCAACTTTTTCAGACAGTTTATGCTCAGATGAAGACATAGATTCAGTTAAGTTGTTAGTAAAACAACAATGCCCAGTGATACAGCCGCAGAAAAAGAGGACTCAATTGCTGTCTCTTCATTAGACTCCCAGTTTTAGTAACTTGGGGTTTGTTATTGTCTTTGAGGGTTGTCAAAAATCCAGTTTTATGATTAAATAGGTTTTTGATATAAGTCGGTGGTTTAGAAAATTATGGGGTTTTATTTTTTTATTTTATTTTATCATTGTTTCTGCATAGTGGCATAATCGTAATTTTACAGAATACTGAATTAGGTTCGGTCTAGTATTTCTTAGTGGTATCGGAGTCCATTGTGTGCTTACGTGGGTTCCAAGGTAAGTGTTCATTAGGTAAAAAATAATGATTGCGTTTGATTTTCTTTCAATATATATAATAAAAAATATATATTTACTTTACAAGCAAGTTTCATAGTCGGTTAATTTCAGTAAATTGTAAATTTGAAATCAAACGAATATATACAGAATTTTGAGTAACCCTTTTCTTTTTTCTTCTTTTTTCTTATTAGTTTCTGCAGTGTTCTATACAAAGTCTGATTGTTTTAGGTGAAAATATGCATATCAATCAAACCCTGAAAGCCTCATTCTATCAATGCCCCATCACCTCAGAAAAAACAATAATATTGGACCACATTCATCATGTAGAATATAACTCATAAAAACCTCAGCATGTTTGTTTCTCCATTCACTTTGAACACAAAATTACTAATAGGCTAGCCAAACCATATCAGAAGAGAACTGGGGTGCAGAGGTTCTCTGCTTATGCTTAATTTCAGACTAAATCCTGGGTTATATATGGGTTTTTGTTATTGTGATGAAACTCAAAAACAATATCACAATTTACACGATAACTACTACCATGTTGTCTATGGTATGGTGCTTGAAAAGAGAGAATTAAGTGTTAGAAAAACAAAAACCCCAGATAGCTTTGTTAACTGAGATCACAAGCAGAGGAATTTTGGTGAAAGAAGGAAAAAGAAATTGTTCTGACTCTGTTAAACGCACAAGAAAGATCAGAGGATGAATAATTCCCATTACTGAGACAAACCTTGTCAATAATCTAGTCGCACAATTAACAATCTGGTAAACCATTAACATTATGCATATAAAAAGCCTCCAGGTTAGACAGCTTATTGACTACGAATGACTCAATGAAAAACTAAGAATTTTTTTAGTATCCATGAAAATTAGAGCTGTTCCCACCAGTTACATTGCAAGAGGCTCACAGGGATGGAAGACAATCAAAGATTCTTTCTCTCATTGGTCTGACAAGAAAATTTGGTTAGGAGGTCTCACTATATAGAAATCTCTAAGCTCACTGATTTAAAAGACATTTAAATTGTCAATATGACAGGTGAGTTTCACATCTCTAAACCAAATTATAATAAGTGCAAAAATATAAACAAAAGAAGAACACAGGAGAAGTTAAGTACTCTGATCCATGTGTCCCAAAGATAAACTATCACACGTCAGCTCCCCTCTCTTCCTTCAAAAGCACCTGCTACATGAAGTATGCATCTATTAAAATTATGAAAATAGGATATCTTAGACAGTTAAAGAAGTCCCCACACACACATTAATCAAAGATCATTTAGTGCATTGCTTTTTAGAAAGGGTAAAAGGTGATTAATCCTGCCTATGTACTCACATTTTAACATAAGAAATTTCCTACCCACTGAAAACCCAATCTACTTAATAATTGGCACAAATTTTATATGTCAGAGAGCAGATACATTTATCAAGCACTGTTTTCACCATTAAGGTAGTGTTACCATCAACATCAAGCACAATCTTCATATAGACAAAATATATACATAAATAAACCACAATCACCTCTTGACACTACAAAGAAACAGGCTCGAAAAATCCTGGGTAATCACTTATAACAAGCTCATGAACATCATGTAACCTTCTAGCTATCTTCCATGATTGCAGAGGAATATAGGAAAATAACTCTCACTATACTCACTTGTCTCTAAGATCTCACTCCTTTGCAAAACCCACCTTTGATATCAACAATTCAACCCCAGAACTTTGTTGTAAATGCACTGCACTCAAGCATACACTGAAAGAAGGAAAACGGGATTTTTAGTGTTCCAACTTCCTTAAGAATTTACACCATTTTCAACAACAATGATCCCTAATCCCATTCCATTACAGAAAATAGCATAACAACTAATTGTCTAACCTACATTCTGTATCCTAAGTGGCCAAGTGGGTTTTCACTTTCACCAGAGAACTGAACAATTATACTCATTTGAGTTCTAATGTGATTGGTGGATTCAAAATCCAGTGCACAAGATCAAGCTATCATGGCTCCATAAGCACTCTCAAGAAGAGCAATACATGTCCAAATTCCAATTCCTTTAATTAACACTACTGACCAGCAAATTTGATAACTTGAGCCAAGTCTTCCAGAGCCACTTGGTGGTTCCAAACAGTAAGAGAGATTGAATAGAAACAAAGTTACATTTTCCTCAACCGCAGCAGGATGCATCACACAGAGAGGGATAATAAGAGTTACTGTACGATGATCATTGCTTCTCTAGATGTAGCCATTCCTCCTCAAACAAGAAAACCCATCTCAAAACTTCAGGCAAAATTTCACAATTCGACACTGGTTGTGATTTTAAATAAAATACCAAGGCCTTTAGGTACTAATAATGTAGCCAAACCTCCTCAAACAAGAAAATCAATCTCAAAATGAATTAATGCAAAAACCAATGAAATGATGAAGGGAAAATCTCATATGTAAATAAGCATTATAAAGGCATTACTTGATAATCAACCCAAGCATATGGAAAAAAAAAAACGCTCAGTAAAACCCAACACCAATAAAAACCAATTTCACATGCTTAGAAGTTAGAAGTAAAAAAAAGAAAGGTACAAGTTGCAATTTTTTCACTTAATTTTGTTTCCCCTTTATAAAATTCCAATAACACAAGCCCAAAGAGAAAAAAGAGATATTTGGTCTGCAGAGAGTTAATCATCAACACCCCCACAAAGCCCTTCATTTCTAACAAACATTAAACTACAAAAAGAAAATATATATAAATTTTCACCGACCCACATCAATACTGAGAAATTTCATCAACCCCACCAAAGAAAATAAAACCCCAAAAGCAAAAAAAATTAATCAAAATCCCAGAAGTCAAAAAATTAGTGCCCATATCTCAGCACAGCAGTTCAATCAAAACCCATCAACAAAAACAATCACTCTTAAGAATATAATTTCAGCAACAGTATTTACAAAGTAGAAGAATTCAACCATGCAATGGTAGAAATGAATTCAAAAGTCCAAACTTTTCCATCTCTCTCTCACCTACCAGATAGACAGAGAGTCAACTTGCCTTCAAAGCTATAGGAGAAGAGGAAAATAGCAGAAGCAGCTTTTCTATTGAAAAATGCTTTTCTTTGATCAGAGCAAGAGTAGCAGCAGCAACAGCAGCAGGATAGTGTATAAAAAAAGCAATTTCAAGAAATGTGCTTTTTCTTGTACATGGTAACGCATCGTTTCTCTACCATTCTTCAACCGAAGAAGCAATGACTGAATGAATAAATTATGAAAGAAAGAAAAGTACGCTCTTCTCTCTCTCTCTCTGTTCAAGAAACACGCTGTGATTGGCTTGTACTTTGCTTTGATGGTACTCTTAAAATATTTTTATAACAAATTAGAAGTGATAAATTATTATTAATTATAATTTGAATTCACAATTTAATTTAATTTTTTACTTATTTATAATAGAAAATAATAATCTGTCAAATATAATTTATTGTGAAAATATATTGAATACTAAAATTTGTGTGGTTTGTTCCTCTCACCGGAATATGAAATCAAAAGCAAATTACAAGATTGGGTTTTTCATTTCTTTTTTTAATAAATGAAAACAGTTGGATATTTTTGTTTGTTGTTGACTAGTTGGTTTGTATGTTAGGGGGGATTTGATTTTAAGAGCACATAGATAAATAGAACAAAAGAATGAACAGCTTACAAAATTGTAGTAGATAAGGTTTGATTTTTTTTTTTTTTTTTTTTTTTGAAGAATCAATTCAGTATGGTTTTATTTAATAGTTTGAACGATTTGAGTAACAAATTTTATCCAAACAAATAAAAGAAAAGACAACCTAGCACTCCTAGTCCTAGTAAGACACGTGAGAGTGTGAATAGTTCTAAAAAGAACTAATAATAGACTTTAAAACCTTTTAAAAGATTACCGAAGGAAGATAGAGAATTGTTTTCATTTTTAATTGTATTGATGACAATCTTCGAATCTCCCTTGAAAATGGATTGTGTAAATCTATCGCATGGACGAATTAAGCAACCCTTCTTGCCACAAGCATCTCCAAATCCACTATAGATGGAGGTAGTGGAATTTTCTCGAATAATGCTGTCATGACCTCCCCTATGGAATTCTGAACCACAACACCAATTCCAGCTTCATTCGAATTTTCAAAGACCGCTCCATCAAAATTTATTTAATACTTTTCTATAGGATGTGGTTTCCATATGACCTTTGCAACTCTTAATTTTGGTGCAAGTGTTAATAAATGCTTCTAAAACTTATCCAGGCTACTTTTAGCTAAGTCGAGAATATTATCAAAAGGGACACATGACTCATTTATTAAATGTGTCTATTCTATCTCAAATACAACTTTTGTCAATTTTGTCTCACAACTTTTAATATCAAAATAATTTCACCCTTAATTTGTTAAATTTTTAACATGATTGTCCCTAGCTAGCTAGCATTGATTATATGATACATGTGATAAATAGAAGGAAAGGAAATAACAAAGATACATAGGTTGGATGTTGCAATATAGAACAAACAGATTTCGAAACATTGAAGCAAGCATGGAGGTATAAAAGGATAAAGCTCAAAATTGATTTGATGAGTGGTAGCCTACCTGCTCGGGAAAGCAGCTTAACTTTTCAACCAACAATTTGTTGGAAATTTTCTTTACAACCCTTAAAAAAGATTTGCTTTCCAACATCAGATAAACTTCAAATTATCCACTTGGATAATGAAAAAACTTTACTGATAGTTCTGATTTTTTTTTTTTTTTTTTTTTTTAGAGGTTTTTGTATTTGAGTAAAAAGTAAATTTTAATTAACTTTGGTCATTTTTTAACAGGATGCATTAAGTGAATCTTAGGGCACTAGGACCAACTCAAAAAATCTAACTTGTGTTTTAACTCGAAAAATTTAACTGGGGGTTAAAAAATGTCTCACTTTAAGAAAACATTTTGAAAAATACGCAAATTAACATTAGAGATGAGAAATCCTAAAATAACAAAAGTTCCTAAATGACTAAATTGGATGCTTAAGCCTAAGTTGTCTCTATTGAGATTGATTCGAATTAAATTAAATTGATTCAAAGTGATTTAAACAGACTAAATCCAAGTGCTCTAATTCAAAGTAAATCAAATTGAATTAAACTGGATCGAACTGCATCATCTTGAAGTAAACCAGATTGAAGGAAATTATCTCAAAGTATATTAAATTGCAACAAGGTAAACAAATTAAAGCCTAAGTCGTCATTCTAACATCAAATTGATTCAAAGCAAACAGAAAGACAGATCAAACATGAACAAACACTAAAGTATTGCATCAAACTTAACTAATACTTGATCAAACAAGATCTCAATTATAAATGAAGAAACTTACAAGCATAAAGTTTTCGACAAGGCCTAAGAACTACTTTGATTTCCTAAGAATTTAATTACATATTATCTCACAAGTGCTATGGAGTATTCTCGATTGTGCATGGTTTCTTTTTTGTAGAATGAATTTCTATTTATACTTGAGGCCTTGGCTACGCCAATCTTCCTATTTAATTCTTTTTTCCAAGTATCTCATCGCCAAAGAGGCTTGACAATCTCTTATAATTGTTCGAGGCAAATGTCACCGTGCTACTTATGATTGCTTTGCACATATCTCCATGTCTAGCTGCTTTTTGTAATTGTTCGAGATAAGTGCTTGTAACTTTCTCAAAATAACTACCCACTTTTAGTAACTGCCTTGAAAACCACAGATTTTGGTCTTTAATCTTCACTTTAATCAAATCCCACTGTGTAGGCATGTCACTACTACTTTTTCACATGCCTTTTCTCCATTTTGTCATATGTCTTGTGAATAAATGAATTATTTGACCTTTTCATCCAAAAAGAAAATTATTTGGCCTAATAACTTGGCTCACAAATCTCACTATAGAAACTCAATAGATTCTTTTAGAATTTAATGGGTTGTTCAGATGCCTTGAAGAGTATAATAGAATCATATTACAAGTTTAGGTAACTGATGGGAACATCACTTCTAGTACTGCATCCATTACTTGAGGAGGACTACACAAAAAAATTGTTGGCGCACAAAATATTAACATAAAAACAAGGCTGCGTAAAGTGACAAATTTAAATGAGATTTTTTATTATTTAAATATCTGTTAAATATCATTAACTTATTTATAACTTTTTGTGGGGCCCGGTCCAAAAATAATGGGCTAGTCCAAATTCAGGCCCGTCCGAGGAGCGTCCTGTCCAAAGAGAAATCACAGATAAAGCCTTACTCAGTCCCAATAGCGCCAAGGAAAACTGTCCGAGGAGTAACTCCTCCTCGGACATTACGAAGCCCAGACGGGGAACTCGTCCCAACCATTTCGGTTCATCCTCCCAACATATAAAATGAATAAAATCCAAAATATCTCATGAAAAGCTGCCACCACCACATTAATTGCGCCCCAACCACCCTCTTGGCCGCATTAACGAGGAAAGAACCCCTGAACAGTACTACCTTGGCCTCTGCAACTCACAAAGGGAGTGATAAGGGCGTCTGATGGGACAGGTGCTCAAGTAGATGCTTAGATGATCAACAAGTGTAAGGATGGGATGAGAAGAGGAGAACTATATAATGTAGTGGAATCCCTCAAAGAGGGGGAATCGTGAGGGAAGTGTGCATACTATCCGGACGAGCCAGAGTCACACTCAGATAGGTAGTCACGTGTCCCAGAGGCAAAATAGTCACCAGGCCATGCAGCGAGAGATAGACGACCTGAAAAGGAAGTTACGACGTGCGCAGCGAAAACGATCTTCTGACTCAGGCGAGTCTTCTAATGCGGAGGATGCGAGCTACCGACGGAGGTCAAGGACCCCCCCCGAGTGAAACCTTCTCTTACGAAAGGGAACCACGCCTTGTACGGAAGCACGAGAGCCCATCCAGCAAGAGTTCGGGGAACGATGCTATGAAGAAGGCACTGGACCAGGTTTCAAGGTCACCCTTCACGCGTAGAATCGAAGGGGCTAAGCTGCCTAGACGCTTCAACCAACCAGTGTTCGCCATCTATAACGGCCGAGCAGATCCGGTAGAGCATGTGAGCCATTTCAACCAAAAAATGGCGATCTACTCATAAAGTGAAGCCCTAATGTGCAAAATCTTCCCATCCAGTTTGGGATCAATGGCGATGAGGTGGTTCAATAGCCTGAAGACAGATTCCATAGGCTCCTACAAGCAGCTCACTCAGGCCTTCTGCTCCCGCTTTATCACGAACACCAGAGTTCCTCGACCCCTCAGTTCGCTGTTGTCCTTATCCATGCACGAAGGAGAAACCCTGAAAGCCTACTCGGATAGATATTGGGAGGTGTATAACGACTTAGATGACAACCATGATGACGTCGCTATCAACACGTTCAAAAGCGGTCTCCCCACTGAGCATGGCCTGAGGAAATCCCTCACCGGTAAACCAGTTGCCGACGTTCATCAGTTGATGGATAGAATCGACAAGTATAAAAGGGTAGAGGAAGATCAGCTGCAAGGAAGGGGAAAGGAAAAGGTCATCCCCCTCAAAGCAAATGATTTTAGGTCGGAACGGTATAACCCTAGCCAGCCGAAGAGAGATTTTTCGCGACAGGCTGGACAGAGCAACCCACAGACAGTGAATGCCGTATTCAGGGAGCCAGTACAACAGGTGCTGGAGAAAGTAAGGAATGAGCCCTATTTCAGATGGCCGGGAAAGATGGCTGGAGACCCTTCCAAACGTAACCAGAACTTGTACTGCCACTATCATCAAGACCATGGGCATACTACTGAGGACTGCAGGAATCTATGGAATCACCTGGATCAGTTGGTCCGAGAAGGAAAGTTACGTCACCTGCTGCACCCATCGAGCGGCCATCCCGGCCAAGCAACACAAGAGCCTCGAAAGGACGTGTCCTTAAGACCCCCCACCGGGACAATACATGTCATCCTCGCCGCACCAAGACGGACTGGGCCACTCCTCCCCAAGGTACTGGTTGTTGGTCAGCTCCCCTCCGAGGACAGGCGAAGGGAACCCAAAAGATCTAAAAAGGGAAGTTCTTTGACACTGGGATTCTCGGACGAGGATAAGAGGGGAACTATTCAACCTCACGACGATGCCTTGGTGGTTACGTTAAGAATTGGGGGCTTCGATGTGAAAAGGGTGTTGGTGGATTCGGGGAGTGCGGTAGAGATAATGTACCCTGACCTATACAAGGGGCTGAACTTGAAGCTGGAAGATTTGGCAGCTTATGATTCCCCCCTTCTCAGCTTCGAAGGAAAAATTGTTACGCCAAAAGGGCAGATCCGACTACCCATACAGACGGGGTCGGAGGTGGTGGAGGTGAATTTTATCGTCGTCGACGCTTACTCACCCTACACCGCAATAGTCGCCAGGCCATGGATCCACGCCCTGGAAGCCGTAACCTCCACACTTCACCAAAAAGTGAAATACCCATCCAGAGGACAAGTAGAAGAAATCCGAGGAGATCAGGCTGTGGCCAGGAAGTGTATGGTGGCCGCCATTTTATATCGGCCCCTAGTCGAGTCCTCGGTCCCAGAGAGCTTATAGCAACCAGCCCCCTTGGCAAGGCAAGGCGATGGGCTGGCCGAGGAGATAAGGTGTGAAAGTTTAGATAAGATTGTTGTCAACGACGACCCGGAGAAGTTCTTTCAGGTCGGCTCTGAATTGCCTTCTCAGGAAAAGGAGGAACTGGTCAGATTTCTCAGAAAAAATGTCGACGTGTTCGCATGGGACGCCTACGACGCCCCGGGAGTTGATCCTAGCCTCATTTGTCACCACCTGAACGTCAACCCCTCTTCCACTCCGAAGAAGCAGCCACCCCGATGCCTTTCAAAGGAACATGCTAGTGCCGTAAGAGACGAAGTGGCGAAATTGAAAAGAGCAGGGGCTATCAAAGAGGTCTTTTATCCCGAATGGTTGGCGAACACGGTGGTGGTAAGGAAGAAGACAGGGAAGTGGAGGGTCTGCGTGGACTTCACGGACCTGAACAAGGCGTGCCCGAAGGACCCATTCCCCCTACCCCGAATCGACCGGTTGGTGGATGCAACCGTGGGACACCCTCGAATGAGCTTCCTGGACGCCTTCCAGGGCTATCATCAGATACCCCTTGCGCTAGATGACCAAGAGAAAACGGCTTTCATGACGCCCATCGGAAATTATCATTATAAGGTGATGCCGTTTGGGCTGAAGAACGCAGGCTCAACCTACCAAAAGATGATGACTCGGATGTTCGAGCCACAACTGGGCAAGATCATTGAGGTTTATATAGACGATATGGTTGTGAAGAGTAAAAGGGTGTCCGAGCACGTGAAAGACCTCGGAATAATCTTTGCTATCTTAAGGGAGCACCGGTTGCGACTGAATGCTTCCAAATGTTCATTCGGGGTCGGGTCTGGGAAATTCCTCGGGTACATGGTCACCCACAGGGGAATAGAAGTAAGTCCCGACCAAATCAAAGCCATTAACAGCCTACAGGCTCCTCGGAATCCGAAGGAAGTGCAGAAGCTCACTGGCATGATTGCGGCATTAAACCGGTTCATATCGCGATCGGCGGATCGATGTCGGCCTTTTTACCTCCTGATAAACAAGTGGAAAGGGTTCAAATGGTCGGAGGATTGCGTTCAGGCTTTCCAGCAGCTTAAGGACTACCTGTCCCGATCGCCCATCATGTCCAGTCTTGAGGCAGATGAGGTGCTGTTTGCATATGTCGCTGTAGCTCCCCATGCTGTAAGCTTGGTACTGATACAGGATGATAATGGGGTGCAGCGACCGGTTTACTATGTGCGCAAATCATTACATGAGGCCGAGGTGCGATACCTACCTTTAGAAAAGGCAATTCTGGCGATAGTGCATGCAACCCGGAAGCTTCCTCATTACTTTCAGGCGCATACGGTCATCGTTCTAACTCAGCTTCCCCTTCGAGCAGTGCTTCGAAGCGCTGACTACACAGGAAGGATCGCCATGTGGAGTGCGCTTTTGGGGGCCTTCGATATTAAATATATGCCCAGATCCTCCATTAAAGGACAGGTCTTCGCAGACTTGGTAGCGGAGTTTGCTGAACCCTCTATAGAAACAATAACCGAGAAGAATGACATGGATGGAAAATCGGTTGGTGCAATTTCAGCAGGGGGGATCATGCATTGGAAGGTCTACGTGGATGGCACGGCCAACCAGAGAGGGTCAGGAGTTGGGATAGTTTTAATATCGCCGGACGGTGCTACCATTGAAAAATCATTGAGGCTCGGATTCTCGGCTACGAACAACGAAGCCGAATACGAAGCCTTACTTCAAGGGATGACGATGGTTCAAAGATTGGGCGGAAAAATAATAGAAGCATTCTCGGACTCCAGATTGGTGGTCGGACAAGTGATGGGTGAGCTGGAAGCTCGAGATACTAGGATGCAGGAGTATCTGAGACAAGTCAAACGGCTACAGACGAGTTTTGAATCCTTCAGTCTGACGCACGTTTCCAGGAGTGTAAACACCCATGCAGACTCGCTGGCCACTCTCGCCACGTCCTCGGCGCATAATCTGCCGCGAACGATCCTGGTTGAAGATCTAACCCAGGCAAGTCCCGTCAGCAGAAGCCCGGCCAGAGTCCACCAGATCAGAAAAAGTCACAGCTGGATGGACCCATAAAGAACTTCCTCCAAAACGACATCTTGCCGGGGGAAAAACTGGAAGCCGAGAAGATACGAAGGAATGCCCCTCGGTTCTGGCTGTCAGAGGACCACAAACTATATCGGCGCTCTTACTCTGGACCGTACCTACTCTGCGTACATCCAGAAGAATCCGAATCTCTACTTGAGGAGTTACACGAGGGGATTTGTGGAAGTCATATCGGAGGAAGGTCGCTGGCGCACAGGGCACTTACCCAAGGGTATTGGTGGCCGAACATGCAAAGAGAGGCCCAAGAATACGCTAAGAAATGCGACCAGTGCCAAAGATTCGCCCCGAATATCCACCAACCCGGAGGGGTTCTCAACCCCCTCTCTAACCCATGGCCGTTCGCACAATGGGGCCTTGATATCGTCGGACCCTTCCCCAAAGCTGCGGGGAACAAACGATACATAATAGTCGGAACTGATTACTTCACTAAATGGGTGGAGGTTGAACCCTTGGCCAACATTAGGGACGTGGACGCTCAAAAATTCATCTGGAAGAACATCATCACCCGCTTCGGAACTCCGCGTACACTCATTTCCGACAATGAGCTTCAGTTCGACAGTAAGAACTTTAGGGAGTATTGCCGCGAATTCGGAATCATCAATCGATATTCCACCCCCGCCTACCCTCAGGGAAATGGGCAGGTCGAAGCCGTGAACAAGGTCATAGTGAACGGACTGAAAAAAAAAGACTGGATGAAGCGAAAGGGAGATGGGTAGAAGAACTCCCGCACGTCTTATGGACCTATCGGACAACGCCGAGACGGTCAACCGGTGAGACCCCCTTTTCGATGACTTATGGGGCTGAGGCCGTGCTCCCAATCGAGAACAACTTTCCCACACTGAGGTCTAAATTGTTCACCCCAAACGATAACGACGAGTTATTGGGGAGGAGTCTTGACCTAGCCGAGGAAAGAAGAGAGAAAGCAATGATTCATACGGCCTATTATCACCAAAAACTGAGACAAGGGTATGATGCTAACGTTAAACTGCGGCCCCTAGGTCCAGGTGATCTCGTGATGAGGAAGATTCTCGGCAGCGCAAAAAACCCCTCCTAGGGCAAGTTGGGGCCCAATTGGGAGGGACCATACCGTGTCACATCCGTGGCCGGAATAGGCGCCTACTACCTAGAAGACTTGGATGAAAAAACTGTACCTCGACCATGGAATGTAAATAACCTCAGAAGATATTGTTATTAATGAAAATGGTGTAGCCCACGTTTTGTTTCATGACTATCCACTACTTGCTGGTCTACATGACAATTTTTATAAGTTTTAAACAGAACCTAAGTCCTGCATGGCTCCTCGGAACACAGACTTAGGGGAAATTATTACTTAAGGCAACCATTCATAGTTTTAAACAGAACCAAAGTCCTGCATGGCTCCTCGGACCACAGACTTAGGGGAAATTAATACTCATGACAATTTTTATAAGTTTTAAACAGAACCTAAGTCCTGCATGGCTCCTCGGACCACAGACTTAGGGGAAATTATTACTTGAGGCAACCATTCATAGTTTTAAACAGAACCTAAGTCCTGCATGGCTCCTCGGACCACAGACTTAGGGGAAATTAATACTCATGACAATTTTTATAAGTTTTAAACAGAACCTAAGTCCTGCATGGCTCCTCGGACCACAGACTTAGGGGAAATTATTACTTGAGGCAACCATTCATAGTTTTAAACAGAACCTAAGTCCTACATGGCTCCTCGGACCACAGACTTAGGGGAAATTATTACTTGAGGCAACCATTCATAGTTTTAAACAGAATCTAAGTCCTGCATGGCTCCTCGGACCACAGACTTAGGGGAAATTATTACTTAAGGCAACCATTCATAGTTTTAAACAGAACCTAAGTCCTGCATGGCTCCTCGGACCACAGACTAAGGGGAAATTATTACTTATGATAGATTGGGAGATTATTACTAAAAGGAAATCATTTTAAGGCGTGCACGTAGTCTGGCACCGTTGCAACCCTCATTCAAATGCGTTGCCCAACAACCCTTTTTATCTTGACCGTTTACATTTATCTATGTCGCTGTAAATGTTCATAAAAAAAAAAAAAAAGAGAAGCGATACTGGCATGCATCCACAGAAAGCAAAGCAAACATTCTATATTAATATTCCGAGGGCAATACAAAGAGAGGTCCTTACAAAAGAGCGCAAAAAAAGGACGATTCTCATTCAAAAAAAGAAAAGGGAAAAAAAAAAAAAGAAAAAAAAAGAAGGGAATACAAAAATTAAAAGCCTAAAAAGCTAAGCAGGGGGATCTTCTTTTTGCTCGGGCTGAGGGGGAGGAACCTCGATGGCAGAGTCCGTGGCGGGATCCTTCGCCATATCAGGCACCAGGACGGCATCAGGCACCGCCAGATCCTACTCTGAAGCCACTTGGACGTCATCAGGATTCTCTCGAATCTCCGCAGGATAGAAAATGTTCTCGGGCAGCCTTAACACCGAATCGGCAGGAACTCCTACAGCATCAAGGGCATGAGCCCATGAGATGCTGCAGTAATCCCTACATACCTCGGGAATCTCCTCGGATAACCTGGCCTCCGTTTCTTGGGCCCCGAGCTAGCGAGCAGCATTCTTTTCAGCCTCTGTGGCCTCTCGGATCAGCTGGGCCTCCTCTTTGACCCGCTGCAGCTCGTCCTCGACTTTTTGCAGAGCAGTCTTGAGATCCAGCATTGCCTGCTTCTCGGTGGCGAGGTTGATCTGGGTCGAGTACAGCTCTTTGCGCTGGTCCTCCGCCTGGGTCTCGGCACTCTTCAAACCGGACTCTGCACTTTTGCGTCGTTGCTCCGAATCTTTGAACTTCTCCGAGAGTTCAAGGTGATCGTGCTTGAGGGACCCCAAGGCTTTCTCCATATCCGTCCGAGTCTGGGCCTCAACCTCAGCCCGACTGCGATTACCACGGCAAAATTCCTCAGCCACAAATACCTGCTGAGTAATCTACGAACGAAACAAGATTGTTTTAAGAACCTAACAAGGTTAAATAAATTAATAAAACAGTAGAAGGTTTACTTACCATCGCGAGATCCCTTTTGAGGGATAGGAAGATCTCGGGCTGAGAGAACCACCTATAGGCCTCCATGTCCCGAGAAAGGAGTAGGGGTTGCTCTAAGGCATCAGCCACGTACCCTGCCCGGCCTCGGTTATACTCTCGGACCGAAGCATTGTAGGGGATGGCAACCCCATCCAGCTCCAACTTGGGGTTCCATGCACGCGGGGTAGCGCGCACTTCAGCAACATTCTCCTCATCCCGGCTCTCCGAGGAGTTACCCCTTCTGCTCCTTGGCGCCCGAGTGGTTTTTTGCTGCTTGGCCGGCTGGGCAACCACCTCACCCTCCTCAGGAGTGTCAACCGGCCTTTTTTTCTTCAGGTCCGGATTAACCTTAAGGCCAAGGTCCGAGAAGTCCTGAGGGACCACAGGAGGAAGGGTTTTTACCTGTGACGGAGCTGGTCCCTTTGATGACTGATCTTTCGAAGACTGACCTTTCCCTCGGAAGGCCATCAGCTCCTTTAGAGTTTTTCCCTTTCCTGCCATGGGCTCTATCTCTTCGTCCGAAGTATCATCCGAGCAAATGACGATTGAAGGAACACCAACTGCGGAATGTTGGTCCTACTCTCCTTCAGGATCAGAAAGCTCCACCAAGGGGGTTTGTTGAACTTCCTCCTCAAAATAAAACTCGTCTATCTCTTCCTCAAGGGAAAGACGAGATGATTCAGCTTCCTCTTCAACCGGAACAGCAAGGCCAGGCTCGTTTATCGGAGGTTGCTGCTTTGCTAAGTAGGGATTTCTAACGCCGGGTAGCACGACTGGTGGCAGATCACGTTGAGCTAGGAATCCGTCCTTGGACACATCAATCCTAGCCAGCCTCGGACTGCCAGCCCTTATGGCGTGACCGATAGCCTAGAAAGAGCTGCTCAGAGGTTGATAGCCCAGAACCAGATGGGCTGCACGCAACTGTCCGTCCTCGGTAACGTAAATCTTCGACCTAAGAAGGTAGTTCAACGCTGGCACGTTCACGAAGTTTATCCGAGGAGCGACGTGAACTTTATCTGCAAACAACCAAGAGAAATGGGGTTAGTTCATGAAATTTTCCAATTACAAAGAAAGCGAGAAAAATAACCCCTCAATACTAAATCCTTTCCCAAAAAGGACTGGCCCTAAAGACGCCGCACCTGGGTTTCCTACCCGAGTTGGACAATGAATACCGTCGAACCACTCCCCTGAAGCAATAAGGAAGTCATTCTTCACGGTCTTATTGGATATTGGGAGACAAGAGATCAACCTAACGACCTCGGATCGGGATTTAAGATAATACCCTTCATCCCCGAGGCGGTGACACTCGTACAGATAAGCCACATTGTGCCAAGTAAGGCCTAGATTCATCCGCTCGTCTAAGACATCTACACAGCCTAGTATCTTGAACATATTCGGGGCACACTAATACGACGTCAACCTATGGTTGGACAGGTATTCCCTTGTAATCCTACGCATGGAATGTGTCATCCCCCCCTCTATGAAAGCAATCATGGGGATAATAACTTCTCCCTCACCTCTATCTGTTAATACTCCTTCAAGAGGACAGTACTGCAGCCCCACCCCCGGGGGAATATGGTATTTTGCCCTAAAGGCCTCCATAGCGGTCGGAGTTTTCACTAATTTTTCGAATCTACCCATCTGAGCTGAACTGGGGGAATGAAAGTAAAGACCAGGAAGAAAAGTAGAGTCCGAGGAGAGAATTGAAACGGCGAGATGAACGAAATTTACTGGTACCTTCACAAAACGCTCAATGGGACGCCTGGAAATCTCTCTTGGAGGAAACGCTTCACGAAAAACGGCTACGGTGGCGTAACGGACGCAGGTATTCGTATATCTCTGGGGTTCGATGGAGTTCTCTGGAATCCTGTGAGGTTTATGAAATGCAGATAAAAAGAAGTAACTGAACCCCTCTGACGTCTTATATAGCCGGAAGGAGAGAGAAAAGATCACTCCTGCCTAAAAATACGAGAAAAAACGATGGCCGTTCGATCCACGCCACACCGTTGGATGAGGGGGACATAACGCCTCCAGAAGTAAATGGCCGCACCTCGTAAATTGTAGCGCGTCCAAAGTAACTATTCTCATGCGCGCCCCAAGCTCTCCTTACTTCCATCCTCTCACTAACATCAAAACTCCGCTTTTCTCTTCGGAAGGAGATAAAAACCGAAGTTTTGAGGGGCTATTGTGGGGCCCGGCCCAAAAAATAATGGGCTAGTCCAAATTCAGGCCCGTCCGAGGAGCGTCCTGTCCAAAGAGAAATCACAGATAAAGCCTTACTCAGTCCCAATAGCGCCAAGGAAAACTGTCCGAGGAGTAACTCCTCCTCGGACATTACGAAGCCCAGACGGGGAACTCGTCCCAACCATTTCGGTTCATCCTCCCAACATATAAAATGAATAAAATCCAAAATATCTCATGGAAAGCTGCCACCACCACATTAATTGCGCCCCAACCACCCTCTTGGCCGCATTAATGAGGAAAGGACCCCTGAATAGTACTACCTTGGCCTCTGCAACTCACAAAGGGAGTGATAAGGGCGTCTGATGGGACAGGTGCTCAAGTAGATGCTTAGATGATCAACAAGTGTAAGGATGGGATGAGAAGAGGAGAACTATATAATGTAGTGGAATCCCTCAAAGAGGGGGGGGGGGGAGAAAACTGTATTCGTAACAGAAGAAATAAAATCATACGTGAGAGATCCATTCTTGTGTTTTTATTTTTTTGCAACAATATTGTCCATGTATCAGACCGAATAGGCTCACTGAGGCTAAGTTCTTAAACCCATCCTCTACAAATATTTATTATGGGTTGCGCCTTGGGCCAAGGCCTGATCAATAGAACTTGGGCCAGGCAAATCGTGCAACTACACTTTTATTATTTAAAATATATTTTTCATATTTTTTGAGATGCAAAAATTGCTAATTAAAAGTTTGTATTCAAAGTTCGGGTAGCATCTTTTTTTCAATTGATAATATAGCTAATATATTTAATATTTCTTATGACATAGTCGATCTTAGATAAGGTTTTATCAATTTTAATATGGAAAAACTTCTTTTAGAGGTCTTTTTAATGAAATTTAGTTAGCAATACATGCATATGGAAAATAACTTAGCATGTTTTTAATATAACATAATACATCAATTTGAGTATTTTTCATATATTTGTAAAACTTCTTTTAAAACTTATAAGTCTGAAGTAAATTTAAACCATCAGTATCATAGTAATATTATGCTTAAGAAAACATTTGAGACTAAGACAATTTTTTTTACAAATTATCATCGTCTGGTAATTTTAATTTTTTGAAACTAAATAAAAAATAAAAAATATGTTCATATATTCAAAATTGTTCAAACCTACTTTGAATTGAAGAAATTGTCCAATTTATAGAGAATAAAAACCCATGCACCTATGGAAGAATTTGAAACATTTATGAGAGAGAGAGAGAGAGGGAATCAAATGTGTGCACAATCTAATAAGATAGATATTTTTATCTATGGTAAAATGCATTTGCATCCCATGAACTTTAGGTAGTTGCATTTACACCCCTGTACTTCTATTTTAGCCAATTTATTATATAAACTTTTGTAGTGTCTAGTGAATAGACCCCCTAAACTTTTATGTTGTTGCAATAAGATCTCTCATTTTCTTTTTTATATATGATTTGGTGCAAAAATATATTATGTTGGTTTTTTAATTAAAAAGAAGAGTATTAAAGTTTATGTATTAAATTAGCAAGAAAAAAAAGTTATGAGGATCCATTTCCTATAATAGTAAAATTTATAAAATAGAGTATAGGGGATGTAAGTGTTTTTTTTTTTTCTTTTTTTTGTGGGTAAAATCTGAACTATGGACCTGAAGTAAAAATTTAAATCAATAGAGAACGCCCACCGTGGGGCTCGAACCCACGACCACAAGGTTAAGAGCCTTGCGCTCTACCAACTGAGCTAGACGGGCTTCCTTACTGGTTATTTTGCTAATCTTTCGAACTTATTTAATACTTCCACAAGATAATTAATGACCCAATTATTTTTCTACCACTTAAAAAAATATTTTATTGATTAATACTTATAAATTTTTTTAAAAGATTTTATTGACTAACATTGGGAATTTTTTTTAGATTTTATTGACTTATGCTTAGAGCCTTCTTTTACTTCAGGACCTAGGACACACAAAAAAAAAATTGACAAAAAAATTTCACACTTAGATAAGTTAAGATAAAAATCAGAAAAATTTACTAACTTAATTAATGTCAAAAATATTGTAAATTTTTTGTGTACTAGCATTTCTTGTCCACAACTAATAAAAAAAATGTTTGCAAAAATTATAGTACTACAAAAAATTCACAATTTTTGTCACAATGCACCATGTCGTTGATTGTGATTGGTGGACAAAAAATGGTAGATCCATCTAAAAATGACAAACATCTAATCACAATCTACCACGTATAAAGAGCTGTGGCAAAAATTATAAATTTGTTGGTGGTACCCAAAAAAAAAAAAAAAAAAAAGTGAAAATTACACGTATAAAGTTTAGAAGTATTTGAATTTTATATCATGAAGTTTTAAATTTTGAATTTTATAGTTTGGAGTTTTATTCTATTTACATCAATAACCCTTCCATCTATTTACTTGTATTTAATTTGTCAAATAAAATGATATCACATCATTTTTGTAGCTTAAAAAAAATTAAATAATTAAAAAATAATATTGCACAATAAAAAATTATTTGACATTATTTTATTGGATGAAGTAAGGTTTTGTGTTACTTAACGAGAAATATAATCAGAATAGATTTTTAAAATTTAAGTTTTGAGATTTGAATATAAAATTCAAATAAACCACCTGTCTCCAGGGATTTTTCTTTAAAAAAAAAAAAAAACACAACAAACACAGTCACTTGCGCGCACAGACATAGCAGAAGACAGCCACCACCGTGGAACCAAAACCCTAAACCCCCAAAACTCTCAAACCCAGAAACAACTTTTCCTCTTCCTTCACCGATGAATTCAGACCCAGAAGATGCCAAATCTCCACAAACCCAAAACCATGAAACCCCACCAAAGAAAAAGAAGAAAAACAAGCACAAAACCCCTCAACCACCACCACAACCACCTTCACCTCCCCCACCTTCACCACCAGTCCAAGCCAAAGTCCAATCTTTCAAAGAAAACCCAAAAAATATTGTAAATTTTTTGTGTACTAGCATTTCTTGTCCACAACTAATAAAAAAATGTTTGCAAAAATTCTAGTACTACAAAAAATACACGATTTTTGTCACAATGCACTATGTTGTTGATTGTGATTGGTGGACAAAAAATAGTGGATCCATCTAGAAAAGACAAACATTCAATCACAATTTACCACGTAGAAGAGCTATGGCAAAAATTATAAATTAGCTGGTGGTACCCAAAAAAAAAAAAAAAAAAACTAAAGTGAAAAGTATACGTATAAAGTTTAGGAGTATTTAAATTTTATATCATAGAGTTTTAAAATTTAGATTTTATAGTTTGAAGTTTTATTCTATTTACATCAACAACCATTCCATCTATTTTTTTCATTAAGTGCCATCGTAAGCTTGTTACTTGTATTTAATTTGTCAAATAAAATGATGTCACATCATTTTTGTAGCTAAAAAAATTTAAATAATTAAAAAAATGATATTACACAATAAAAAAATATTTAACATCATTTTGTTGGATAAACTAATTACGCATAGTAAATTTATGTGACACTTATTAGGAAATATAGATGGAGTGGCTACCGAACCAAATAGAATAGACCTTTAAGGCAAAATCTAAAATTTAAAATTTCAAAATATAAAATTCAAATAGATCGAACCTCCTTGTCCCAGGGTTTTCTAAAAAAAAAATAATAATAATCTAAATAGAACCTAGCCTGCAAAAAAAAAACAAAAAACAAAAAAAACAAACAACGACAACAAAAAACAACAAACACAGTCACTCGCGCGCACAGACACAGCAAAAGACAGCCACCACCGTGGAACCAAAACCCTAAACCCCCAAAACTCTCAAACCCAGAAACAGCTTTTCCTCTTCCTTCACCAATGAATTCAGACCCAGAAGACGCCAAATCCCCACTAACCCAAAACCATGAAACCCCACCAAAGAAAAAGAAGAAAAACAAGCACAAAACCCCTCAACCGCCACCACAACCACCTTCACCTCCACCACCTTCACCACCAGTCCAAGCCAAAGTCCAAGCTCTCAAAGAAAACCCAAAAAAGTTTCCACCTTTTGTAGCTTACTTTCCCTCTGGTTATGACCCAGCGAAAAATCACAGCAATTCTGAGCAAATTGATGGTCATGAGTCAGCACCTAGTGTTAAGGTTTATAGGAGCCAGGAACGACCTCAGAGGGTTGAGATGGTGGTAACCCCAACTGGGTCTAATGTGGATTTTGTTGGGTCTAACTATTCTGGTGAATCCACTGGTGGCCACCACTGTAGTTATGCACTTGGGGTGTTTGATAAAGAGTCCCAGAGCTTGAAGATTGTTCCTGTCGCCTTTGACAAGGTGGAATTTTCTATTTGATTTGCTTAGAAAGTTTGAAAATTTGGTGGCTGATGGGTTGTGGAATGTGTAGTTGTTTACTGTTGGGTTGCTGATGAAATGTGTGAAAGTTTAGCTGTTTGGTTAATGAGAAAGTGTTGAAATTTTAGATTTTTTTTTTTTTTTTTTTTGGGTAACTGCTCAAATGTGGAAATTTGATTTGTGTATTGTTGTTTGGTTGCTGAAAAAGCGTGGAGAATGTACTTTATTTTTTTGGTTGCTGATGAAGTGTGGAAAATTATACTTATTGTTGTTAAGGAAATTCATACATTTGCTAATTGGTTATGGATGAGAATTTACTTGTATATTTTCATTACTGTTTAGTTGTTTCTTGCATCTATGTAGTATGTGATTATTGACTCTTATCGTATGTTTGCAATTGTCAAGGTATTTAGACTAGAACCAAAAGTCAGAGGGTTAGAAGCTGCTGATAAGAAAACTGAAAGCCCGGTAAAGGAAGAGCTTTCTGCAGTAAAGAAGGCAGACAGATTTAGAGAGCTTACTAATCTTTATGGAACAAAGAAGGCAAGAAATGAGGTAAGCCCCCCTCCACTTCTCCCCTTAGGCTTTATAATACAATTAAGAGTAATTTTTTATTTTTTATTTTTTATTTTTAAATTCTATAGACAGGTGTATTTGGGATTTCAATTGGCATTTGATGATTTAACCTGTCATTTCCCTCTACGATTTTATTTTATTTTTAAACATAAACTTCCTTGGAATATGCCAAGATCCTTGTAGGTCAACTAGTTGGCACCTTCTGGTGTTTCCGATAGAAATATCCAAGGTTCAAATCCCCCTACCCCTAATTATTGATGTATAAAAGAAAAATGTAACCTCTTCAGTATATAAATATAATTAGATCTATAAGCATGAGTGAAATTTTATGAATACAATGTCTGTCTTGCAATTTTAGGCCTATGGAATGCTCCATTGGTGAGGTTTCTTGGATGTTATCTTGCTTATTGGATTTGTATATTTGGGCAAAAAGAATTCTCTCTAGTATCAAATTTATAATTCATGTTAACTTCTTTAATTGTTTACTGGAAGTAAATTATCAGAAACTTAGGCCTGGATATAGCAGTATCATGTAGAACTTTTGGGCAGCCAAGCCAAAGTAGTTGAAAATTTGGATGGAGCACTTTATCAAGTTGAATAGAGTTGTGGCAAGCATTAGCACTTAGCTGTTGAGTTTAACTCCATAATTGTATTGCAGGCTAAAAAGAAGCACTCTCTGAATCAAGAAGATGATCCCAATTCTCAGAAGGTGCTAGACAGGAAAATCAAAGAAGTTAAGATAAATAAGGAGGCCCTTATAGGTTCAGATGGTGCTGAAGCCACTGTTGCTCGCAATATCCCACCATATGATGCCAATGCCACTATGCCCCAGGAGGCTTATCCACTGGACAAGATCATTCTCATGGGAGAGTGGGATTACATTGCAGATATTTTTGAGCTTTTGCAAGAGAAACCAAAATTGGCCTCCAATGCCTACCCAACCTTTGTCAGCAACAGAATTGATAAATTGCAGGGGATACAGGTATGGAGTATTTTTGCAAATACCTTTATGGAAGAAGATGCACTTCTTATGGTCATTACATTAGTGTTGACTAATTCTATAATATCAATATATATATATATATATATATATATCTCTTCAAAATCAAGGGCATTTCTCTTTTATCAGATTCCAGAGAATGGTAATTACTTCCCATTAGTACTTGGTAGCCTATGCAGCTTTCATTTTTGAAAATTTATAATAAATGGCTTTTAAGCCAACAGTTGAGGAATTTGACAGCAGGATGTCTCAAACATAAGATCCCTTACCATTGAATCTGAGCCCCACTACTTGCAAGTTGCAACTTGAATATAATTAATTACTAATTGCATTTATTACATAAAAACTTATATGTTTGGAATGTGTTAATATGCTTAACCACACTAAAGACACTATGGACACAAAGATAGTATGAAAACTACTATTTTGCTCCCTTGTTCCTCTACTTGTTAAGAAAAGTTCCCCCCCATTACTTCATACCCTTTGCAAGTTAATGGCAGTTTAGTAGATGAGTTACGCGAGAAAACGGCAAATCAGAAATATTACAGAATATGCTTCTTTAATCCCAAAAGTAGGTATGCAAATTTAAGAGGACTCGCATCCATATCAGTCAACTCTTCATTCAGTGAACTTTTGGCAAGTATTTGTTGCAGTTTTAGAGATTCATTCAGTGAACAGTTGATTGATATGGCTGCGAGTCCTCTTAAATTTGTATACCTGCTCTTGGGATTGAAAACGCACATTCTGCAATATTTCTGATTTGGTGTTTTATCGCTGACCAACTAAACTGCCATTAACCTGCAATGGGTATTTCTTTGTTGCTAGGCTGAGAATGATCAAGAAATGAGTCAAGGAAATTCTTGAAATGGGTAACATCTATGTGTTGTAATTACAAAAAACCCTGCACCATGGTAGAAAAACCTTCTATCAATGATGTTAGTTGATAGAAGGTTTTTCTGGCTTAAAAAACCTTCTATCAGTTGTGTTTTTTTTTTTTGGCTTAAAAATACCTACATATAAATGATGTTAGTTGATGTTTACCCAAAAAGAAAAAGAGGGTGATATCTTTATTGTTGAAAATAAGTAATGTTATTGGAGTTGCTTATAAAAAAGAAGTAATGTTAAGATTTGTAGCCCAGTGAAGAATGGAGCGTTAGGCATTAGGTGGTTGAGAAGGTTTAATTCTGCCTTATTAGCCAAATGGTTGTGGCGTTATGGTTTGGAGAATGATGCCCTTTGGAGAAGGGTCATTGGGGCGAAGTATGGGAATGAGTGGGGTGGTTGGTGCACAAAATTTGTGTCTGGGGCATATGGTGTTTGTCTGTGGAAGTTCATTAGAAGTGGCTGGTTGAATTTTTCCAAGTTCATTCGGTATGATGTGGGTGATGGTACTCGTGAAGTTTTAGGATGATGTGTGGTGTAGGGATCGTCCTCTTAAGGAGGCGTTCCTAGGTATATATAATATTAGTAGGTCAAGCGATGCTTCGGTCTTTGAGGTTATGCGCTGTGCTAGTGGGAGAATTTCTTGGGACTTGCAGTTTCGTCGTTTAGAGAATGATCAAGAGTCTCATTCTTTGGATTTGTTTTTGGTTTTGATTTATTCCACTAAGGTGTGGGGTGTTGGTTCTGACAAATTTTGTTGGAAGCCAGCTAGCAATTGAGGGTTCAAGGTGAGTGGGTATTATCAATCTCTATCCCCTTCTAGAGTCATTTCTTTCCCTTGGAAAATGGTATGGCAATTGAAGGTTCCACCTCAGGTAGCATTCTTTTCTTGGACTATGGCTTTAGACAAGATTCTAACTATAGATAATCTTCGGAAGAGGCATCTTGTTGTTCTTGAGTGGTGTTTTATGTGCAAAAGATGTGGGGAATCTGTAGATCATCTCCTCCTTCACTGTCCTATAGCATTTGAGATGTGGAGTATGATCTTTTGCTTGTTTGGTGTTTGTTGGGTGATGCCGCAAAGGGTAGTGGATTTGTTGGATTGTTGGTCATGCAATTTCAAGCAGCATCGTAATATAGTTATTTGGAGGTTTGTGCCGCACTACTTGATGTGATATATCTGGTGGGAATGGAACTCTAGAAGCTTTGAGGGTCGCAAACGGTCCATTCTTGAGTTTAAGTCTTTTTTCTTTTTTACTCTTCTCGAATGGTGTTTTGTTTTACCTTTTTTTTCTTGTTTCTCCCTTCCTGTGTTGATTGATCATTGTTCTTTGGTTTCTTGATGTTTTTGCCTTTTTCGTACATTCCCTATGTGCTGGGCAGAGTTTTAATGAAGTTTTTATGTTACTTATCCAAAAAAAAAAAAAGTAATGTTAGTGGAGTTAAGTAACAAGCAGAAATTTCCTAAATGAATTGAGGAGCTACTATAGTCATGTCTAGGTAGGTTACCACAGCTGGTCACCCCTCCTGCCCTTTTCCTTAGAAAAAAAAAGTAACAAGAAGAACTAACCTCAAGAACAACTATATCTATTAATGGTTGACTAAATTTCTATTGAATCGTAGGCCTTTATAGAGAAATTTACTTGTAGTCAAAACTGAAAACACTTAAGTTATAGTGGACATAATGAGTAACTTTATTACCTTTCCTTCATTTTTGAGATTAACAGATTCATTGGAGATGTGATCACTTAATGAGAGATAATTGCTTCTAAAAATAGAGAGATAATTAAACTAATACATACAAGGGAAAAAGATTAAGAATCCAAATGGCCTCTCTATTGAGTATAATGATAACCACTAGCAAGGAAAAATTTATAAGATTGATAATCCATATGGTTTTTATATTGATAACTGCTACCAAGGAAATAGGGGAAAAAAGAAGAAGAAGAGAGTTTATAATGGTAACCCATTGACCAATCCTTTTAAATTTCATATACATGAACTTTTCATTTTTGAATTTCATGTACATGAAGATCTAATGGTCCATGAACTTTTTTCAAATGTCACATGTCTCACATCTGGCTAAAAATTGGAGGATTTAAATGGGAGTGGATCTTAGACAGACCTTATTATGAAATCCCTCTGATTGTGTTGATTTCTAAACCTGTTGTATCTTTTTTTGTTTTTATCTCTTTCTTTCCCCCCTTTTAAGTTATTTGGGTTTAAAAGCTAGATTATTTATAATTACATTGTATCTTATTTTCTATAGGATGAGGCAGAGAAGAGAACGCTTTGTTGCATATTCTCATACATTACTCATCTAATAAAGTTCAGAGATCAGCATTCCATGGATGCTTTTTCCTCTGCAAAGGGCCACAAGATTCCAGGCATTCTACGCAATAGGTTTTCAACCATGTTTGCTGATCAATTGTCAAAAAGGCTGTCAGCTGAGAAAAATGATCTTCTCATTAGTTATATCTTGGTGCTCACGCTATATGCTGATGAATTCCGAACTGATCCAGCTGATATAGCAAAGGATCTGAGAATGAGTCCAATAAATTTGAGAGCACATTTTGAGCATTTGGGTTGCAAGCTCTCGCGGCAGGACAAATTGCAGATTTTTACCCTACCTTTACCTCTCCAATTTCCAATACTTAGGCAGAAGCGGCGACGATAGATGGATGAATTGTGTACTCTTTGTTCCGCTCTAGCAAGTTAATTATAAATTTTGCGATTTGTGAGTCCTGATGTAGTGATTATCTTACAGCAATTGGAAGAATATGGGTGCTTCTAGTATGGAGAGACTGCACACTAGTTACAGGAAAAGTGTTAAATTGTTTATTATGAATTTCAGAAAAGTTTCAAGATCTTTTTTGCAGTAATGTTCTTTGGATGTTAAAACATAGTTATGCTTACATCTATTTAAGGAGAATGGCATTACATAAAATACTTCCCTCCCTTTTATCACAATCTCATTGGGCTTGCATCGGATTGAATTTGGTTGGGGGTGAGTATAAGTTGTAAACCATTATGATGCACTACTAGACTAATCACTACTTATAATCTTCATACATTGATTATCAAAGTATTGTTTTGCATGGATCATAGGCTCACAGCATGGCTTTTGATGCCCTTCAGTTCACCATGAATCTTAAATTCAATTGTTTTTATTTAGTTTTCAAATAGCTACACCTGTCAAGTAGAGAACAAATTACTACTTCATTGAGTATTTTCTGCAATGCCTTTCATAACTATTGAGCAATGGGTCTTTTTTTGGTTTTGGGTTTTTTAATAACCAAGTTAGAGATTTGGTGGTGGAATATTTCACGCAAGAAAAAGTGATACCCTTTTACAATTACGTGAACCTAACGTGTGGGACAAATGATGATTGATATCACAAAAAAACATGTTACAAAAGGGCATAGTAAACGTGCACGCTATGGATGGAGTGCAGCCCAAAATTAACAAAGGATTGGACATGATTCATAAATGCAAGGGGTGAGTGATTTAACTGGTTAAGGATGTTGAAAGTGTGCTCTATTGGAGGTTGGAACCAGCTTGGCTAGCCAGCCACATTGAATGTTATGACTTATTATGACTCCCTTAGTTGGCTTGCGAAGCGTAGATGGCAAGATTAGTTTGGTACTCTCAGTTTCTTTACCTCATTCTTTGATTTTCTTGCTTAAATTTGGTAACTTCTATCATTACGTTTTTAGTAGGAATTCATTATTGTCAATAAGCTCTAGCTCATAAACTACCTACTCTCTAATCTCTATAATATTGAGGATAAAATTGTAGGCAACATTCTTTGATTTTCATGTTTAAATTTGGTAATTTCTATCATTATGCTTTTAGGACTGTAATAATTACTATAATCTCTATAATAATAAGGATAAAATTGTAGGCAACATTCTTTGATTTTCTTTTTTAAATTTGGTAATTTCTTTTAAACCAAAATTTGGTAATTTCTATCATTATGCTTTTAGGACTGTAATAATTACTAAAATCTCTATAATAATGAGGATAAAATTGTAGGCAACATTCTTTGATTTTCTTTTTTAAATTTGGTAATTTCTATCATTACGCTTTTTTTTTTTTTTTTTTTTTTTGAGTAAATATCATTACGCTTTTGTAGGACTAATAATTACTGTCAATGCTCATACAATTCCTACTCTTTATAATATAAAGAGGATAAAATTGTAGGTTCAAAACATACTAGATACATTGCAATTTTGAAAATGGGAAAATGAAGGCTTATATACTGTTTAATAACACATGACAAAAATTAATAAATACTCAATGATGAAATGTAAGTATATTTTTCAAAAAAAAAAAAAAAAATACACATGTTCATCGGCTTGATTCTCTAATATTTGTGCACAATTCGACTTTATTTGTTAAGAAGTGTATAAAAACATCATTTAATAGTGTTAAATGCATCTTAGTCTGAACACTAATAACAAAAACTTATAATCATTATTATTGCCATCATTACTGTAAGTGGTGGTGGTAATGTCTACTATAGAAATTAGAAAGGAAAATTCGACTCCATGATTCATGTTGCAAATTGATGAAAGATTCTTTACAAAATGGGACGTTAAGAGTTAAAACAACTGTTGAAATGGTTGATACGAATCTAGGACTCCTATCCTTGTCAGCTGAAGATGCCATGAACAGGCAAAGGGAGTAAGAGGTGGCCATTGGATTGGACCATCCTTGTGTTCAAGCGACTAATTAAGTTTACAGTCATGGATGGTAGACTGAGCACTGAGCACCTTAGACAATTACATTACACAAAGCCCAGCTTAAGTTTCCTTGGACCAACAGTAAAAATAAACCCAGACTCATCTTCAAGAAGTGGCAAAGTATATTGATATGGCACCATGTACTTAAAATGAACCAAAGGGAATGATATAAAAGCCCTCACAAAACCTTTTTGAGTACTGACTACTGAGAAAATTGTAAATTTCTCTCCCTGACATACCTGTAGCACCTCAAATTTACATAATTTAGCAAGATGCATACCAAGAGATAAATATAGCATTCCACCATAGTTACTATAGTACATACAAATTTCTATACTCTTACACACTTTAAGCCCATAAGAAAAAACGAATGGACTTGGCTATGTATTTAAGTCGATGTACTTTTCTAACATATAGGAGACTTAAACCGGATCGTGATGAGGACTTTTCCACTAAGACTTGGTCTTGAACTTTCTTTGAGCTTTCAAGTCCACCACAATCACAGAGATGTTATCCTTGCTTCCTCTCTGGAGGGCAAGAATTGAAAGGCGATCTGCTGCTGCTTGCGCTGCAGGATCAATTCCTGTGCCCCTCTCCAAAAGAGGTGCACTCCCATTCTTTTTGTGCCAAAGAAGGATCTGCCTTCGAGCCACTTCACAAGCTTCCTCATTTGTCATCACATCCCACAAACCATCACTGGCTAAAACGAGCAATTCATCATCTCTGGCGCGGGGAAGAAACATGACTTCCGGTTCTGGAATAATCCATGGTTTCAAATATCTGTCACCTGTAGGTGGCAGAGAAAAAAAGTAGTACAAAATTTGAGATTTTGTTCATTTGCTTTCAGGACATATTTTGCATATGGTACTTATCAAACTTTAGTACCACATACTGGTTGCAATGCATTGTTCAGATAAACAAACCAAGATAGGTACATATTCATTGTAAACAACCATATTTACTCAAAAGCAAAGGCATTACACCAAATTAAATCTCAGGGGGCTATTCCAAAGTCCAATGAGATTATCAAGCCAATTGATAAGAGCTTTGGAATACACATTTTGCAGCTTAATATTACATCAGCAACAAAATAACAGACAAACTAATCTACATAGGTATCTTGACATCTCCCCTTTTTTATGGAATGCCATTGGCAGTATACTTCTTTGTAGCTTAACTAGTTCAGAAATTACGTTCACAGGTGGTATCTTGTTTAACAGTTGCAAACAACGCCGCTCTCACATAGGGGTGGATCTCATGCTTGTGGGGTCCACACCCATGTGTGAGGGGTGTTGTATGCAACCATTACACAAAATAATAACTTCACAGGCAGGGTTCACCGAGTCACTAGGATGCTAGACATCTATTCCTTTGTATTAACAACCAACAGTTTGAAATATTATCTTTTAAAAGGTAGTTTTGTAGAACTGATCAGAATTATGTCTAAATTTGAGGACTGACATTTGTGTCAGTATGGACATTGAAGCATTACCCAATACGCTGCTTCCATAACAATCCCCCCTTTCTTTGACCTTGATTTGAAAAGAGAGAAATCAACACCTTGCTTGATCCATTGAATGATCAAACAATTTTTCTTTGAATACTCAAGGAGATTTTTCTGCACATGTTTACAAAAACTCATGGTTACAAGGTCATGTTAAAAGGTACACCTACCAATGGACCTTGACATTGCAAGAACTCCGAAAACACGATGCCCGTTCCACTGGATGACCTTTCCTCCAGATGCCTCAATTCTTGCGTATTCATCTTCTCTATTTGGCTGGAAAAAATAAAATCAAAGCATGAAAGCAAATTAGTTTCCACGGGAGGAAAGAGCTTTTGTCCACAATGGTGTAAAGATAGCAGAATAAAAACACATGCCCTACTTTATGATCAACTGATAATGCCATGGCTTCTTTGCCACGACACAGTACTGCTCTTGAATCACCACAGTTCGCAACAATAATATGGGAAGAACAGACTAAGGCAACCACAGCTGTAGATCCAACAGTTTCTGGAGCAACAGGCTCAGAAGCATCTTCATTGTTTCCATTGATGCCTCTACTAACATTTCCTGCAATTTCGTCATCAACCTTTTGGAAGCAACTGGTGAAGGCTTTCTCCCACTGCACTTGTTGATTTCCCCCCATACTTCCATCACTTAAATTGTCTTTAATCATTCCAATATCTTCATCCAAAGCCAAATGGATGCGGTCTCGACAATAGTCTGCAACCTGCAAGAGGGACCCTCCAATCACGCTAACATATGCCATTCCAGAATATTTCAACATAAGGAATATCTCAATCTTAAAAATGACTGCATGATGTAATGTTTAAGAAAAAAAATCATTATCAACAGGAAAACCAAGGCAGATTACATTTTGTCATTAGTGTTGTTTATAGTAGCTCAGTGTACAACATGTTCACATAGGAAACTTATGTAAAATCAACAAAATTTGCTTACAATTTCAAACCCTAGATAATAAGTTTGCTAAATAAATCAGGTTATACATGATCTACAAATGAATCCTGTTTCAGACAGTTAAGCCAGACTGATTTCAATGAAATACATCCAGTTGGGCAAACAAAACACACTATAACTCAAATGAATCAAATAAACATTTAGAAATAAAGATGTACCTGAGAGCCCCCGTGGCCATCATAAACAGCAAAGAAATGACTGGTTACATGGGTCAAACTTTGCTTCATTCCATCAATCACACGATCACCGATAAGCATTTTGATAGGAATTTTCATAAATCGAGGTACAGCAGCAACGGCGTCTTCCATTTCTGGTCTGTCTCCAGGAATAGAAACAGAACCCCATAGGGGAATACAGTCCAGCTCAAAAACACTCCGGATGCCTCCTTTACTGACATTCTTCTGCATATGTGACTGGAAAACCACTGTAGAGGCCTTTATCTCAGATTTACTAGATATCTTTGAATCTGGGCTAACTGCTGCGACAATCAGTTCACCAGAAGGCACCTGCCCTATACTTGATTCCACCAAGATAATAGCCTTAGCAACAATCTGAGCATGACCAACCTTTTCAATTTCCTCAATATCTGGCAATCTTATTTCAGACTCTACATCCAAAGTTAACAACTCCCCTCTAATAATCCCATTAGTGTCATGTGAAACAGACAAGATTCCATCTTCCTCACTTTCCTGCATCACAACATCATCAGCAATTGAACCATTTCCATTATCTGGCAACATTCCTGACAAATCATCTCCTCCCCCACCACTGCCTTCTGGTGCTGACATGGTTAATCCGTGAAGTTCACTCTTAACATCATTGCAATTTCCATTTCCACTAGAAACAGACTCTGCAGACACAACCTTAGCAGGATCCAACAACAAATTTGATGCATCTGTTACCAACTTGAGCCGCGTGATTTCCACATGGGTCGCAATTCCTGAGTCATCACACATAGAATTACCTAAACTAAGAGTCACTGAGACTGCTGAGGACATCTCATCCATCAACTCTCTCTCTCTCTCTCTCTCTCTCTCTTCCTGTACTAGTTACCTTCCAAACTCTCTACACTCTCACATAACTAGTTATATTTCATTTCCTTCAAGCAATGAACTTTTTACAGCTATAATTATACCGAACACAAACCACACCACCAAGATCAATTTAAATTATGGGTATATATGAGCTAAACATGAGAAGAATAAAGCAGGACTATCAGATCTGCTGTGGAACAATGGATCAAACTTCCAGTTATAAATACTCCACTCATTCACAAGTATTTTGAGTTTCTCAAACACTCTAAAGCATACCAAATTCTCCTCCTCGTGGCATAGAACTGACCACAAATTCATAAATCTTATCCAGACCACCAACCCCTAAAAACACACACATGACAATGACCAAAATCCAATCTTTATCTATAAGCCCAATATAAGACAAAGCCAAAAAGGGTCATAAGAAACAACCTAGGCAGAAAAAGAAAACCAACTGCAAATAATCACAGGATAACCTTAAAAAGGTAAACCCTTTAACAAATAAAAAATTAAAGTTTCCTGGATCTAAGGCAACCCATCTCAGCCTATCTTGAAATCTGGGTCTTTTTTACCTTTCTTACTCTTCTTCAACTCACACAACCCCAATCATCAATTATCATCAAAGTCACATACATATAGAACTAACCAGTTATCTGGGTGTGCTAATAAATGATCTAGTTCCCTCAAAACAATGGAAAATATCACATACAAGAAAAGAAAATTGAGGGTTGCTTACCAGTTGGAACTGAAAAGACTTGGTACCAGAAAACCTGGTCAGTGAAGCCTCTTTCCTAGATTTTTTCCCCTTTGTTTCTGGGCTTGGAGTTAGCTTCAAAGAGAGAGAGAAAAAGAGAGAGAAAACATGAAGAGAGAGAGAGAGAGAGAGAGAGAGTTCTATCAATGTGGAAATGCTTTTCACCATGCACTCCTTTAGGGGACACGTATACATGTGATAATCTAATATCGTTCAATGCTTTTAACTTTTAAGACAGAGAATGCTTTAGGTCAAGACAGTGCTTACATGAGGACAACTACTCATGGATTTTTCATGAGACAAAAAAAACTTTGGGGAAAGACACGTGTCTGTGGACTTAAAGGTTGACAACAGACTAATAATGTCACGTACCCATGTGGTACAATGTCTAAGAGGTGCAGTCTATTTCAATGGTGAAAAGCTGTACTGTGGGCATCTTTATGGTGTCATTCATGAGCTCACTTTCTTCATCCTCCATTCCTTTTTCCCATTTTTGCATTTTCTTCCAAGTCTCATACTTACATTTTTATAAGGATTTTGCTAATGTATGCTTTAAGGACACATAATAATTAATCAATTTTTTAAAAAAAAATTTCAAAAATTAAAAAAGTATTGATAATTTTTTCAATTTCCAAGAAAATATTTCCAAAATTAAATAGATTAAAGGGCACACATTAACCGGACCATTTTTATAAATCATAGGTTGAGGTTAATTATAGGTACCATTTTTTCCTAATTTTGCTTTGTTGATAAGTTATTATTAATTATTATAGGCCAAAATGAAAACTAACCTTCTAATTTTCTTCAAATTTCATTTCAATCATTTAATTTTACTCTTATTCATTTCAATCTTCTAAGTTTCAGATTTATTCAATTAAGGTCTTTTCCGTTAACTTTTGTTAAATTTTTTTTTAAAAATCTAGAAAATATTTTTCAATCATTAATTGAATTTTTTTAATTTAAAAAATTTGAAGGAAAATTTATAAAATTGAAAAATTAACCACAACATATAACAAAAGTTGATGGAAAAGCCTTAATTGAATAAACTTGAAAGTTAAAAGACTGAAATGAATAAAAGCAAAGTTAGAGAACTTAAATGAAATCTGAAAAAACTTAAAAGGTCAATTTTATATTTTACCCATTATTATATCATACAAGACATAATCATTAACATCACTTTTCATTGTCTATGCTAAAAATAAGTTGTGAGACATTTACATGATGCTTAATTGGGGGTAATTGATAAAATTTGATAATAAAAAAGGAGTCCATTCAAATCCCATTTTTAGGTACAACACAAAATATTTCACCAAAAATGGTCGTTGTTTGTTGTTAGCCACTTGCCATAGATATGTGTGTATCTGTAGGTTTAATCCAACTGATATTGACTACTAAAGTTAAAAATCATATTAGTCATGATTTGACTCCTCTCTTTGATGACACTGTTTTGAGATAAAATGCGCATCATAATGTGGAATCTAGATAATGTGATTTCTTTTTTATCTTACCCAAAAATGTGATCTTGTTTGATCATAAATAGAATTGGATAAGGGAATGGTCAAAGGAATCATGTTCCGTCCAATTAGACAATACAGTTGGGCTCAAATCTAGCATGTGAATCCACATCAGGGCCACCATGTCTTAGGAGACTGTAAATGCCTAATTTTTGTTCATAATTTCATAAAGAGCTTTTTTTTAATGCACTCTTTTTTTTGTTCATAATTTCATAAAGAGCTTTTTTTTTTTTTTTTTTTTTTTTAATGCACTCTTTGAAAATAACATAGAATCATAGGGGAAATTATTGTGTACTTCCGAAGTACCATAAATGCGTACTCTCTCCTCTCACATGAATGGTGGGTCTCACTAATTAAATTCATAATGAGACTCACCATTCATGTAAAAGGAGAGATTACGCATTTATGGTACTCCAAGAGTACCTAATAATTTTCCAAATCATAGATAACACTCTTTATTTTGTAGTAAGTTGAAAATGAGTTTGTGGGTTCAACTTTCTTATCAACTATTAAAACTAAAAACAAATGAGTCCCCCTTTTAGAAGGCCCATAATGTGAGAGAAATTAGGAATGAGAAACACAGAAATTAATAGATCATGGAATAAGAGTAGGCCCAGACCCAGGAGATTCTTCCTCTATATTGAGGTGAGGATGGTGAGATATGATTTTGGATGAATTTGGGCCAGGTCCAAAGTGGCAACTAAACCCATGAATCCTTAGGTATAACATATAATAGGCGCTGAAACTGGGCCATCTACTAGGAATTAGCCCAAGAGCAGTGAACTTCCCTGATGTGATATCACTACCCATTTGCCATATTAATGGCTATATAAATTTAGAAAACGATTTTTAGGACTGGCCTTGTAACTGTTTTTTTTTTTTTTTTTTTTTTGAAAGGAGGCCTTTTAACTGAATTGGTATTTCTCAAATCTCAATGCACAAAATGTCAATTATCATTTGTGAATTTGACAACTCAAAAATTATAACTTAATTTGTTTAGTATACTTGATATTCTTCAGACCTATAAGCATGCTTAGAGCAAAAAAAAGGTGTATAATAGCATTGAAAAACCAACTTGTTTTTTTAAATAAAAATCTTGTGTCTCATTTTGAGTGTTCCATCAGTTATAACTTTCCATGCATTTTTTTTTTCTTTTTTTGTTGGGTAAGCTATCCGAAATTTTTAATATAAAAATTTAAAAAAAAAAAAAATTAGACAAGTGCTATACTGGAATTGATGGAGAATAAAATGGATTACTAAAAGAGTGAAACTTAGAATTTTTATTCCTCAACTTATTAATTACTCGAGAAAGTTCAAGAGAGAGGAGATATATTTTGAGTTAGTTAACATTGATTGTTTTTCTTTTCTATATTTTGAGGATATGTGTGTGTGTGTACATATATGTATATATATGTCAAGGGCCGGCGTTATAACTAAGTTGGCAACTCTCAATGCATAAAATGTCTAGGGGAGCGGGGGGTTTAGGGGGAAAAGGGTTTGAGTAGCCAGGTTCAAATCCCCTCTTCCCCAATTATCAATTATCATTTGTGAATTTGACTACCCAAAAATTATTACTTAATTTTATTAGTGTACTTGATATTCTTCATACCTATAAGCATGCTTAGAGCAAAAAAAAAAGGTATATAATAGCATTGAAAAACTAACTTGCTTTTTTAAATAAAAATCTTGTGTCTCATTTTGAGTGTTCCATCAATCATAACTTTCCACACATTTTTTTTCTTTATTTGTTGGATAAGCCATTCGAAATTAAAAAAAAAAAAATTAGACACATGCCATACTGGAATTGATGGAGCATAAAATGGATCACTAAAAGAGTGAAACTTAGAATTTTTATTCCTCAACTTATTAATTAGTTGAGAAAGTTCAAGAGAGAGAAGATATATTTTGAGTTAGTTAAGGTTGATTGTTTTCCTTTCCTATATTTTGAGGACACACACACACACACACACACACACACACACACACACACACACACATATGTATATATATGTCAAGGGCCGGCCTTATAACTGAATTAGCACCTCTCAATGCACAAAATGTCAAGGGTTTTGGGGGAAAAGGGTTTAAGCAGTCGGGTTCAAATCACCTCTTCTACAATTATCAATTATCATTTGTGAATTTGACTACCCAAAAATTATTACTTATTTTTATTAGTGTACTTGATATTCTTCAGACCTATAAGCATGCTTAGAGAAAAAATAAAAGGTATATAATAGCATTGAAAACCAACTTGCTTTTTTAAATAAAATTCTTGTGTCTCATTTTGAGTGTTTCATTAATCATAACTTTCCACACATTTTTTTTTTTTTTGTTGGATAAGCTATCCAAAATTAAAAAAAAAAAAAAAAAGACACGTGCCATACTAGAATTGATGGAGCATAAAATGGATCACTAAAAGAGTGAACTTAGAATATTTATTCTTCAACTTATTAATTAGTCGAGAAAGTTTAAGAGAGAGGAGACATATTTTGAGTTAGTTAAGGTTGATTTTTTTCCTTTCCTATATTTCGAGGAGATATATATATATATATATATATATTTTTTATATTGTTATTTAAGGAGTTTCTCCGGTTTGAGATCCTCATTTTTTTGGTTAAAAAATACCCCTACACCCTATGTTTAAGTAGAGACAAAATTAAAGGACAATCCAGTAAAAATATAACTCTAACTCCCACTAAAACATTGTTTAAAAAATAGGGTCACTCTCCTGTTGATTTTCAAATTGCTTTATCTATTTATAAATTAGATTCTCAAAATTAAAATTATATATAAAATAAAAAACAAAGTTTTTTTTTTTTTTTTTTGGCTACAAAATAAACATGCAATATTTGTTCATTTTTAGAATCTAGCCTCATGACACTCCTAGTTGTATTAGTAGTTCTAAATGTATAATATTAATGAGAAAATATGTAAACCTCAAATTGGATTGAATGAAAAATTATGACACTATAAAACCTCATCGCACAGGTGAGGCGCATGTAACGAGGCTAGTACCATTTAAGGGGCTTCCCTTGTTTGAGATCCTCATTTTTTTGGTTAAAAAATACCCTTATACACCTCTATGTTTAAGTAGAGACAAAACTAAATAATAATCCAGTAAAAATACAACTCTCATTTACACTAAAACATTACCTAAAAAATTGGATTACTCTCCTATTGATTATCAAATTACTTTATCCGCTTATAAATTAGATTATCAAAATAAAAATATAGGTTTTTTTTTGGCTACACTCTAGTTGAATTAGTAGTTCTAAATACATAATATTAATGAGAAAACATGTAAACCTCAAATTGGAATGAATGAAAAATTATGATACTAAAAAAAGAAACTCATCGCATGCGTGAAAGCGCATGTGATAAGGCTAGTATACATATATGTATATATATGTCAAGGGTCGGCCTTGGAACTGAATTGACACCTCTCAATGGAAAAAATGTTTGGGGGGGGGGGTTTAGGGAGGAAAAGGGTTTGAGTAGCTGGGTTCAAATCCCCTTTTCCCCAATTATCAATTATCATTTGTGAATTTGACTACCCAAAAATTATTACTTAATTTTATTAGTATTCTTGATATTCTTTAGACCTATAAGCATGCTTAGAGCCAAAAAAAAGGTATATAATAGCATTGAAAAACTAACTTGCTTTTTTAAATAAAAATCTTGTGTCTCATTTTGAGTGTTCCATCAATCATAACTTTTCACTTTTTTTCCCCTTTTTTTGTTGGATAAGCTATCCGAAATTCAAAATATAAAAATTAAAAAAAAATTAGATACGTGCCATACTGGAATTGATGGAGCATAAATTAGATCAATAAAAGAGTGAAACTTAGAATTTTTATTCCTCAACTTATTAATTAGTCAAGAAAATTCAAGAGAAATGAGATATATTTTGAGTTAGTTAAGGTTGATTGTTTTCCTTTCCTATATTTTGAGGATATATATATATATATATGTGTGTGTGTGTGTGTGTGTGTGTGTGTGTGTGTGTGTGTTAAGGGATGACCTTGTAACTGAATTGATACCTTTTAATGCATAAAATGTTTGGGGGGAGGGGCTTTAGGGGGGAAAAGGGTTCGAGCAGCCGAGTTCAAATCCCCTTTTCCTCAATTATCATTTGTGAATTTGACTATCCAAAAATTATTACTTAATTTTATTAGTGTACTTGATATTCTCCATACCTATAAGCATGCTTAGAGCCAAAAAAAAAGAAAAAAAGGTATATAATAGCATTGAAAAACCAACTTGCTTTTTTAAATAAAAATCTTGTGTCTCATTTTGAATGTCCTATCAATAACTTTCCATGCAATTTTTTTTTTCTTTTTTGTTGGATAAGGTATCCAAATTTATAATTTAAAAAAAAAAAAAAAAAAAAAAGACACGTGCCATACTGGAATTGATGGAGCATAAAATGGATCACTAAAAGAGTGAAACTTGGAATTTTTATTCCTCAACATATTAATTAGTCCAGAAAGTTCAAGAAAGAGGAGATATATTTTGAGTTAGTTAAGGTTGATTGTTTTACTTTCCTATAAAAGAAACAACCATTTCCAACCAAACTTAGTAAAAAGAGTCACAACCACAAGAAATGCTTGGAAAGACCCTGGTCTTCTTCTCTCGTTCCTTATTTTCTTAATTCTTGTTGTGTCAGCCCCGGCCAGTTGGCTTGGTGGTTCTGTTGGTGTCTATGCCATCAATGGCTCTATCTCGAACATCGTCATCATTGGATGGTAGCACTAGCACCACAGTGATTGCCATTGATAGAGACAAGAATAGCCAATATGCTGTGAAATGGGCAGTCGATAACGTTTTGAGCAAAAGTTCCCATTGCATTCTCATTCACGTTCGGAATCAGAGCTTCCTTCCTCGTAGGTATCTCTCTCTTTCTTCATCATTTTCATTGGTATGACATAATGGTTTTTTGGCATTAATATATAGGAGTAAACAACATATCTAAAATCATGTTACATGGAGGTTGATCCTCAAAAGCATTTCTGGTTCCACCGCTGTACGTAGCATATATGTGCATGGCTCTATTGTATTTGTATTTGTATTTGTATTTGTATTTACGTCGCACAACATGTTTGAATAATGCTAAATGATTAATATTCACCTTTTCTTATCAGCATAAGTTTTTGGAATAAGGATTTGATTCCCATGACAAACCAAAATCTTAAATGTCATATCATGGCTTCATTCCCAATTGGAGTTGTTGACACACCTTTAAAGATGTATGCACTAATAAGTAATGACTATTCTATCAAAATGCATGTCGTCATTTTGCATCCTATATGCATTGACACAATCAAGAGCATCATCATTAGCAAATATCATGGCCATACAGCATTAGCTTCATTCTCAATGTGTTTGATATGTGGTTTGGTTTTTGTAGTTGATTTTGAAGAGATCCCTAAGGAAGGTCGGCCGCCAACTGAAGCTGAGTTGCAACAGTTGTTCCTTCCCTACCGTGGATTCTGTGCTAGAAAAGGGGTGAGTAAATAACCATTTGATTGTAATACACCAAGATCTTTTGACCTCAAAGGCAAGTCTTTATATTTGATACATGACTCAGTATGAATAAATGGAGAACAAAGCTCTCATAGGCAGGGCCTTTCTATTTATTTTTTGCATATTGGTTTATTTGGCAAGGCAGCAACATGAACTCTAGAGAATTTTCTCACAAAATACATGATGATTTCATCCCAAAATCAGACAGAAGAGATAGTGCTACCTCTATCTGTAATAAACTCTCATTTTGATCCTTATACAATTTGCTCGTAATCTGTCACTACTTGCACTGTTGTACCTACCACAGAATTTCAGCACCAAATATGTATTTGACATCATGAACGACTTGAGTTTCAATTCTCCTGAATTGAAAATATTGATTTTTCTCTTAAGGTAAAATGTCAAACCATTTTGAAGCCCTCTTTGCTGGCTTCAATTCGCCTCATAGATAGACATAGATAGAACATATTTTCAAATTTTTCTCATTGCCAAGTGGGTGTAATATATTTTCATGGGGAATTGAGTTTTTCAGATTGAAGCAAAAGAGGTGATCCTTCATGATATCGAGGTTTCAAGCGCACTTATTGATTATATTTCTAACAACTCCATCAGCAATATTGTTGTTGGTGCTTCCAACCGGAATGCTCTTACAAGGTCTCTCTCTCTCTCTCTCTTTCTCACGCACACAAACACATTGAATGGTAACTAAATTTCAATGTTACTTAGATGTTTACGGAACTGAGAGAGCCAGTGTCCCTTGCTTCACCTAATAAGTACATATGACTAATATATTCATCTATTAACATTATACTACTAGTGCATACACACAAACACACACACACACACACACACACAACAGCATCTGTAATTTTAGAAGAAAACTAGAAAATAGAAATGGCAAAGTCCAGAGTTTTGGTTCCCTGTGGTAAGTAGTGCTCTTAGTAAGGAGGTGGAGGACGCCTCAGTAATCAAGTTAAAGATTGTTTCCCCTCTAAACAAAATTTCTTGGCAATTATCTCTATGCAGGAAATTTAGAAATGCAGATGTGCCATCTACCTTACTTAAATCTGCACCAGGATTCTGTGCAGTATATGTCATATCAAAAGGAAAAGTTCAGACTGCCCGTCAAGCAGGTCAACCTCAAACACCTACTGGTACAGCTAATTTTAATGCAGCTAATTCCGGGCAACATTCACAAAGGGGACTTCATGTACCTAATGTTCCTCCTAATACCCAAGACCTTGAAGACAAAAACAGGTACATAATTTTTTTGTAATGAAGTGTACATTTAATTGTCAAAAATCCCAGGCCTTTCTTATGCATTCCATTAGATCATTGCTAAGAATAATCAATATACCAACATGAAATTATGACCCTCATTATGGTCATATTATTGGAGATGTTGATCTGGGTTTCCAGATCGGAAGATATGATGGTTCATCTACATTGTAATTATATAGACTTAAGAGGGATGATGGTTAAATATCATTGTATATATATCAGAAATAATGGCTAGAACTGATGATGGAAGCAGAGAAAAAGGGCGTGGAATCAGATGAAATAGTGTTTGTTGCTTGACATTATCAACCAAAAAAAGTAAAATAAGAAATTTGAATACACTTAAGGGAGGAAAAGCTTGTTAAAAATATGGTCTTCTTTATTTCTTTCACTTTTCTTGGGGGGCAAGAAATGTTATAAGACCAGGGCCTGTCTGTTAAAAAAATCTGAGTTCATTGTTCCCACATATTAGTGATCTTAACAAAAGAACAAGCTTATAAATATATATATATATATATATTTTTTTTTTTTAAACACAAAAGAACATGGTGATCCATTAATCACCTGATAATCGTAGCAATCCCCTGCAGTTATAAGTTATATGTTGCCTGGTTTTTGACTTTTGATTGCTAGTGCAGAACTTCTTTAAGTCATGGGAGTCGGAGAAGTGTAGGCTCTGACAGAGCATCTTTCGATAGAAGCAGTGATTCCTTGATGATGACACCAAACAGCCACTACAGGTCTAGCAGCAGGTCTGATCCAACACTATCAATGGACAGTTTTGTATCAGCGACTTCATCTCAGAGAAACAGTGATGTTTCGTGGTCATTAAGCTGCCAAACAAACAACACATCTGTTGAAGCTTTTGATTCCTTTGTTAGCTCAGATAGTCCTGGGAGCTCAGGATCCTCACAAACCCCAGTAAGTATTCATCATTTACCAAGATCATGACTAATTGAACAGTGCAATTGTAGGATCATAGACCAGGAAAATAAAGGTCATTGGATGGTCATTTCATTTGTCCATTGAATCAGAATATCTTCTAAATATGATCGTGTCAAAGATAGTGGATTCATAATTGAACAGTAGTGGTATAAATGTTTAGGATAGGAGTAAATAATAAAATTGGTAAGTAATTTTGATCATCATACATTGATACTCATCAGTCATCAATTTGGTTTGTATTGCACCTGTACACAGTAATCACTTGGATAATATGGAAATCACATCACAACCAAAAGAAATTAAATTCAGAAGTTAGACAATCAATTGAGAATATCTTGCTGTAAGCAGATGTTAAAAAACCAAATAGGTTCTTCTGGGTGTTACTAAATAACACAATAATTCACTTTATTTGAATTCTTCAAGTGGTTAACAGTACTTTCCCGGGTCTACGGCCATGCTGTCAGAAAAGTGAATCATGGGACTCCAGGCAATAGGAATCTCTATACCCATTTTGTTTTTATGATTAAAAGGGTTGTGCATGTCTGGTTCTGAAACTAGACGAGAACTAGGTTTTCAAATTGTTATATTCTGAATCTAAAAGTCTTCAAAAATCAATCTTCCACTTGTTTGTTGCTTCAGGATGTGGAAATGCAGGATATTATCACATAAATTAATATTCTAGTGTTAAAGCAAGCTTTTCATGAATTGCCAAGACTGATGACTTGGTTGCAATTTGCATGCATAAAGACTACAGTTCAAACATTAAATCGTGTTTATGTGTGCCTTTGGCATAGAGGTATGCTAAAAGTCTTTCATTTGGTAATTACACAATTGATAATTGAAATACATGTTCTCCTTTCTGAGTTTCCTTACAGAAAGGTCTGGAAGTCGAGATGAAGAGATTAAAGCATGAACTGATGCAAACCATGGAAATGTATAACACAGCTTGCAGAGAAGCCATTGTAGCCCAGAAAAGGGTAAGATCATATATAACTTCATCTAGATCAGCTGGTTTTGATCATATGATGATCGTATTAGTAGTCCATTGTAATGCAAACCTGAAAAACCATATTTCTGTGTCCAGGCAAGAGAACTTCAGCAATTAAAGTCAGCAGAAGAACGTAAATTAGAGCAAGCCAAGCTTGCTGAAGAGGCTGCATTGACTTTGGCAGAAGTGGAGAAGCAAAAGTCAAAAGCCGCCACAGAAGCTGCCGAAATGGCACAAAGGTTAGCAGATATGGAGGTACAGAGGAGAATGAGTGCAGAACTGAGGGCCAGGCAGGAGTCAGAAGAGAGGATGAAAGCAATGGATGCACTGGCACACGGCATTTTTAAATATAGAATATATACCATCGAAGAAATTGAAGCTGCAACTGATGATTTCAGAAATTCACTGAAGATTGGTGAAGGTGGATATGGACCTGTTTTTAAAGGTGTGCTTGATCACACTGTTGTTGCCATTAAGGTCTTGAGGCCAGACATGCCACAGGGGCAGAAGCAATTCCAACAAGAGGTAGTTATATATTTCTTTGTTTTTGGCAGAAATTCAGTTTAGTGAAGTAATCTTTGTGGAGTCTAGTTTTCTAACTTGTACAGGTTTATATTTCTGTTGAATATACTTTTCTGTCATGAAATTGGAGCTTGGGATGGACTTGAATATCTTCAGTGCAAATCTTTATGGAACAACATGGATATAACATGTTACTTGTCTAAACAAACACATCACAAGTGAACCTCTCAAACTTTTCAACAATATGAATGCCTGGTATAGACATGTTTTGTATTCAAAATATCTGAAGAGTTGTTCACGAATGCTTAGACTCAAATGGCATGACTGCAAGTGATAAAACGGTGTTGTTTTTACAGTTCTTAGCAGTTGCCATGTTGACAGTAACACAGCACTGCTGTCTTTTCTAATAACAACTTAATCCTTCTCTGTCTATAGTTATCACAATGGTAAAAGAATCACTGATGGTCCGTTTGGATTGAGGGAGAGGGAGGGGGAGTAGAGTAGAGTAGATTTAACACAAAATTAACTTATTTTTAGCCGACTCTACTCTACTCCCCTTCACTCCCCCTCCTTTCCCCCTCCATCCAAACAGGCCATGAGTGATGCCTAATGTTAGTGCAAAAGAACTTTTATAACATGGGATAAGTGAGAATTACCACAAAAAATAAATAAATATATAAAGGAAATAATTACTGAGAACGTATCCATGTTGACCTGGATTTCAATTGCTTTGAATTGCTTTGTTCATGCTTCCAATCAAAACCTGGTAAATTCCCCCATACTTGAAAATGTGGAACAACAGTGCTTTCCTTTTTGTTGGATTGTATAAACCATGTCAAAATAGCAGGATTATTACTAAATACTAAACCAAATTTTAAGTTGCCTCTAACATAAGAAGCCCCCTTCACATGCTGTAATATCACATTCTCTGCCAAAATACTGATCAAAGAAGAGATAAGACATGAAAAATGGCATGATAATAACATTTGTTGCTAAAGGAGGTATGTGAAGATTGTGACATGGAAATTGTTTCTCATGTACCAAACTCATGTGACCTTTTTTCTGTAGTCATAACGATCTTGTCCATGCAGGTTGAAGTTCTAAGTTGCATCAGACACCCAAACATGGTTCTCCTTCTAGGTGCCTGCCCAGAGTATGGTTGCCTTGTGTATGAGTACATGGACAATGGCAGCTTAGAAGACCGGATCTTCAGGAAAGGCAACACTCCCCCAATACCATGGCAAATTCGTTTCAAAATAGCTGCTGAAATTTCCACTGCCCTTCTTTTTCTTCACCAAACAAAGCCGGAGCCCCTGGTGCATCGTGACCTCAAGCCAGCAAATATTCTCTTAACCCAAAATTACCTGAGCAAGATAAGTGATGTAGGTTTAGCCCGGTTAGTTCCACCATCTGTTGCTGATAGTGTAACTCAATATCACATGACTGCAGCAGCTGGTACATTTTGTTACATTGATCCTGAATATCAACAAACAGGACTATTGGGTGTAAAATCAGATATATATTCACTTGGTGTAATGCTGTTACAAATTATTACAGCTAAACCTCCAATGGGGTTATCCCACCATGTTGAGGACGCCATTGAGAAAGGAAGATTTGCAGAGATACTTGATCCCACAGTGGAAGATTGGCCTGTCCAAGAGGCTCTATCACTTGCTAAACTTGCTCTAAAGTGCTGTGAGCTGAGGAAGAGAGATAGGCCGGACCTTGGTAAAGTTATTTTGCCAGAGCTAAACCGCTTAAGAGATATTGGTTTGGTTCATCTGTCCAGTAACAGAGATACCATTTTCTATGGACCAAGCTCTCATTATTCAGTCCCAGAAGTTGTACCAACTGTGAGTGAGGTTAGTTACATTTGGAATCATCTTACTATAATTTGCATTTGCATATTCTTCTAATTTACAGTCAACTTCTCTCACAATAGCCTGCCACATCATACCATTTGATCATTCAATAAATTGAAGTAAAAGATTAAAAGTACAAAACCTTACAACTGTCATCCCAACCCCATGCAAGCAATGGCTACAAGATCCCACATTTTCACCTCCTTTCTTCCATTGTATTTTTTACACTCTAATTTAAGATTTGTGGAAAGGCATGATAAAATCATTTCTGAGAATTTTGTGCTAGAGATGGTCTTACAGTTGTTTTGGTTTCTAACAAGGAAATCAATCTATGTCCATAGACATAACAGATATTTTTTGTGCTTTTGATGGTTCTCTCTCTCTCTCTCTCTCTCTCTCTCTCTCTCTCTCTCTCTCTCTCTCTCTCTCTCTCTCTCAGACGGTTGATGTTAACATTTATCTAAAATTATTCTTTCGATGGTGTTTTTGATACACTTTAATCTAGATTTCTATGTTACAACTACCAGAATTATGTAAAATTTTCATGAAATAACTTTAGAACTCTCTTTTGATTATGCAAATCAGGATGAATATAGCGATCCTAGCATTGAAACTAACATCCAACATAGATCAATATGAGAAGAAGGTGGCAGGGCTTGGAAGTCTTTGACCAGAACGTGGAGCTTAAAGAATAGTTTTGGAAAAGCCACCTTTTCGCCACTAAGCAAAACATGGAACATGAGACCTAGCTTTGGAAGAGCCAGTTTCTTTCCACTTAGCAGGAAACAAGTTGGAAAACCAAACAAGAAGCATGTTGAAGGCTGTTTGTCATTTGTAAGTTGTTCTACAACCAATTCTCAACTAAAGAGAGCCAAGTCATTTTCATAAAGAACTTAAAGGTTCTTGCGGCGTTTGATTCTATTTGTTTGATGTGGATACCTTCATAAACTACATTTTGTGAAAGAGCTATTGTTTTGTAAACATATTCCTAAATGATTATTTTTCCCTCCTTTGGTGCATTCTTGTCTTGTTCTTGTAACTTAATTTGTAAATGTGATGGTTTTTTCTTGTTCTTGTTCTTCTTCTCTTTTCTATGTTCATATATGTTTGTAGATTCACATCATAAAACACATATGAAATGAATGAATCAGTACCAAAAGAGGGAGATTTTAAGTATCTTGATTCTTAAGTCTCATGCATTTAGTTCATTACATATAGTTTAATGTTCACAAATGACAAAAAAGAAAATTAGCAAAAAGAAAGTTCAAAATTGTTTCTCTCTTTGTCAGAGTGATTGTCTGATTGATGCTGAATCAGGGAGTAATTATATTACATGTGAGGGAATATCAATATATTTATATTTAAATTATTTGAAATAGATTTAGATCATGCTATCATCTCAAATGAACCTTCTATTTTTCCTACTGAGTTCAGCTTGCAATGCTATTATGCTAAGAATGAGACCATTGTTACCGGAAATAACCAATAATTGAAAACATGACACCACTAATAAGAGCATTGGCATCAAGTGTGCCAAATGCTAAATTTCATTTGCTCAATAGCAATGTATGGCCAAATGTGCTATATTTTAGCATTTTTTATTCACACCTTTCTCTCTTTTTTGTCAAGTTGACATTATCACATTGCCCTCTCTCTCTCTCTCTCTCTCTCATATTATAGGCATTAGGACTTGGAAACGAAAAAGAAAGAACAAAAAAGAATTAAAAAAAGAAGAAACAAAGAATAAAAATAAATATTTAAATAAAGTGGTAAAAGTATAGAAGATGTGATATAAAGTGTTTTGTAAAATGAAGTGTTAAAATAAATAAAGTAACTTTTTAAATTATCAAAAAGTAGTATTTTTTTTAGAACACCTTGATGCTAGTACTCCAAAAAATTAAATCTGTTGGTTTAAGTACAATTATATTATATTAATTCTTCAACTTTTTTACTTTTTCTTTATGTGGGGTTTTCAGTTTTCACTCTCACCCTCATGCTCAACACAATTTTGTTTTGATAAGTAGTAAATATTCAAAAATCCTAGTTGGGTTGTAATTCCTAGGGTGAGTTTTCTTGATCAAAAGGGTTATACATCACACACCACTCTTCATTTCATTGTTGTACAATCCACAGCAGGATCATCAGCACCAAAATTTCCACAGACTTAACCCATTGTTGTATGATTAATGCAAAGATCCTTACAAAATCAAGAAAAGGCTTTGAAACTGAGTGTGTTAGAGAGATCGAAAGCACTGGCTTGTGTGTTAAGAGTTTTGGATCAAGATTAGTAGTACTGATTTCTAACACGCAAGTTGGTGCTCTCAATCTCTCTAACTAATGCCAATGCTAAAAAAAATGCCTCCACATCAAAAATTGATACCCTTTTGCTTAATTTTTTAATAGTCCAAAATTAAAGATATCAAACCAAATATAACATATGACTATTAAGTCAGTCACATGGCTAAAAGTGGATACTCTTTTGAGTTACGATATTGTGTGTTGGAGCAACTTTCCTCCAAAATGATTTGGAGGAATACATTGCTCAACAACCAAAAAAATTATAACTAAGAACAATATTAGAATTCCCCTATATGATATCCAAGATAGTCCACATTTATAGGTTGTGTATTGTAATGTTATTGCATTAGCACATATTGAGTCCCATATCAAACATATATTATATTCAAGGGTTGTATAAGTAATTACAAAGAATCTTAATTTTAACTTATTTTTTGTGTGAATCAAATGATGTTAGCTAATTTATCACAAAAACAGCATTTGAAAAAATAATGAAGTTCATATAGCCATCTAAATCAACAAACAGTACACATCTCATAATTCTTACATCAGAAATTGATAGTGTCCTTTAAATTGCATGCACGATATCTTACAATAACAATCAAATCTTAGTCTCAAAATTTGAAGGTCAATAGAAGGGATATTTAAATGAAATGGAATAGTTTAATAGTCCAAAACTAAAGTTATCAAACTAAAGAAAAATAAATAAAAGGTACTATACCGTCCTGCCCATTCAATCCATGCCAAATACAAGATTAAATGGCTCAAAACCATGCATTAGAAAATGCGAAAGGCACACTTTTCAATATTTTCTTTGATTTTGATACCTTTAATTTGGACAAATAAACTATTCTGGGCAGCCTAAACTTCACTTGATAGAGGAAGTCAAGACAACAGGTTTTAAAGTTCTCCCACTAAAAGGGCACTGGATCTCCTGCGCCAAGATTATACAATATTTCTCTAACTGACATGTGGGTATGAGACTCACAGAGTAACAGTTTATGAAAGAGATACCATATAAGCTCAGTGGCCAGCGCATATGAAAATTTGTCAACTAGAAAGAAAAGATTGGAGTTGTTTTATGGGTGTCTAGGGATGGGACAGTTTTATAGAGTTAAAAATGATCGTGGCTGCGAGCCATAGTCATGCAGTCGATTGACTATAATGACACTCTCATCAAAGTCTAAGGATAATATTTGCAAAAACCTTTTCTTTTTTTGTTTTTATTTGAGACAATGTATTCTATCTATTGAAATGATAATGACTCTATCACATAAATTAATTAATCAGTGTAATTTTCATTGAATTATCAATGGATGGATGACATTGTTTAACATAAAAATATTTTAAGAGCAAATTAGATCTCCTAGAATTCTATGATCGAATGGATTTATATGTTGCTTTACATTGTGGTATTGCTTGAGCACATATTAAGTTCCATTTTAGACATATATTATGTTGATTAAAATTGCGTAATTAATTATAAAGAGTTCTAATTATAACCGGTCATTTATTAATACTAGTTTCATGCAAACAAAATCATAAAAATGACTACTTATGTTGGCCAAGCTCACATTAATTCTCCACTTTTTTTTTTTTTTTTTTTTTGAGAAACATTAATTCTCCACTTTATATATAGCGAAGCACAAAGAAAAATTTCCTCCCAAATTGGAGAAAAGTCTTTTACTTTCCCTATTTTCCAGAGGGAAAAGAAAGTGAAAACAACACCGCTCTAAGCTTTTTATGTGAGTAGTTGATGGCTTGATGCTTTACAAAATAGTAGGAAACACAACATCTAGTAGAGATAATAGATCTATCATATCAAAAGTAGAAAATACAAAATAACAAAAACAACCATTTTTTTTTTTTTTTTTTGGGGTAGAAAGATGGGATTATTTATTTCTATTATAAAGACTAAAGAGCAACTATACAACTTTAGCAGTTATGGGGCATTCCTAGGAGTCACCTATTGCATAAGATCCCATACATAGTTATTATACACAAAAGGTGGGCATGTATCATATTAATCCATGTTGCAGGTTGCTCTCTTCCTTTCTTTACGAGTTCATCTGCAAGATTGCAACACAATTAATTAGCCTCCCGATACACGTAACGAGGAATGACGGTCCATTCTTAGGTAAATAAGGTCCTACAATCACAAACCAAAGTAACAATTTCCCGTGACAAAATACCAAATGATGTTAGCCAATTTATCACAAAAACAACATATGAAAAAAATAATAAAGTTCATTAACCATCTAAATCAACAAACAGTACACATCTCATAATTCTCACATCAAAATAGTGTCCTTTAAATAGCACTCATGATATCTTACCATAACAATCAAATCTTAGAATCAAAATTTGAAGGTCAATTAAAGGGATATTTATAAGAAATGAAATAGTTTAATAGTCCAAAATTAAAGTTATCAAACCAAAGAAAAATAAATAAAAGTTACTATACCGTCACTACAAAAAAAAGGTCCTCTGGCCGCGTTTTAAAAACGCGGCTATATGCCAAAAAAACGTGGCTATAGATTATAGCCACGTTTTTTTAGGCTGCGGTTCAGAATGTGGTCTAAAACCTGTGACTATAGGACTGATGGTCCTATGGCCGCACTTTTTAAACGGGGCTTTAGGATGGGACTTCGGCCGCGTTTTTATCGATTAAAAACGCGGCCTCAGAACCTGTCTATAGCCCCGCGTTCAAAACGGGGCTTTAAGGTATCATTTGGGCCGCGTTTTTTAAACGGGGCTTTAGGATGGGACTTGGGCCGCGTTTTTATCTCCAAAAACGCGGCCTCAGAACCTGTCTATGGCCCCGCCTGGAAAACGGGGCTTTAAGGTTCTTTGAAGCCACGTTTTTGAAAACGGGGCTTTAGGATGGGCCTTGGGCCGCGTTTTTTATGGCCGCAGCTTAAAAAACGCGGCCCAAGGCCCCCGCGTTTTGTAGTGCGTCCTGCCCATCCAATCCATGCCAAATACAAGATTAAATGGCTCAAAACCATGCATTAGAAAATGTTTAAGGCACACTTTCCACTGCATGGGCTTTGATCCACTCAATTTAGTATTTGGGAAAGATTGTAAAAGCAGGATAATATAATACTTTTCAAAATTTTCTTTGATTTTGATAGCTTTAATTTGGACTAATAAACCATTTTGGGCAACAATAAACCTCACTTGATAGAGGAATAAGCGAAGACAACTTTAAAGTTCTCCCACTGGAAGGAAGGAAGCTTTGAAGTTTAAAGTGAAAATTTTTAGACAGAGCAAATAACAATTTTATCTAAAATGAAAAGGTTGGGGCTGTTTTATGGGTTTGTGGGGGATGGGACTGTTGTGAGAGTCACATTTTATAGAGTTAAAATGATCAGTGCTATATATGAGTCATAGTCATGCAGTCTTTGCACACACTTACAGACACATACAAGAAGTATGTTGAAGACTGCTTATTTTTTGTTGTTGTTGTTGAATAACATGTTGAAAGTTGTTGGCCATTTGTGTAAGTAGCTCTCCAACTAATTTTCAAAACACATGAAAGGAATGAATCAATTAAACCTATAAGGCTATAACGAACATGGTTTCACTATTTTGATCCTTTCTTTTTTGCTGAACTATTTTTGATCCTTTCAGTCTCAAACTCTCTCACACATTCAGTCTATTACATATGACAAATTTTCACCATGGAATATATATTATACACACACAAAACAGCTAGTACTAGTGCATAACCATCTTAGAGCCTAAGTGCCGAGCACAAACATGCACCTAATTAATGTAAAGTGCATATTTTTAAGATATAATATATAATATGTTTTAGTAGAATGATGCAGAACATATAGGGTCCGTTTGGATTGAAAACTGAAAATACGGTAGCAAAATAATTTTTAAATGTGGGAATAGTACTGTAGGACCCATTTTAAATATTTTTAAATATGTGAACAGTACTACTACAGTGCGTGAACAGTGATTTTTGTCTCTGCACAGTAACTTCATGTGATTTTACTGTTTATGTGCTGAAAAAAAAAAAAAAACCCAAAACGCTGAAACTAAAACATGCAAAACGCGCAATCCAAACGGCCTCATAATAATTTTTTTTAAATAAACTCAAAATAGTAATATATTTTGTCTATTAGTTAAAATGGATAGTGAAATTGCACAAAGTTTATAAGTTCAAAATTTACATAAACTATTTTAATGTTTTAATATTTTTCTAGTAAATTTGAAAAAAAAAATTAATGGAAAAATATGATAATAATCTAATGATACAAAATTTAAATAGAATATTTTATATCATTTTTTTGTGCTTTATAAAAATTCATAATTAATTATAGCTATGATTAATTGCAGTATATAATTTAATCAAAATATATCCAATAGGCAAAGACTCTAAAATACACAATAGTAGTAAATTATTCTTGGTCCTGTATTTTGATATGTTTGACGGGGCTTTAAGGTTCTTTGAAACCACGTTTTTGAAAACAGGGCTTTAGGATGGGTCTTGGGCCGCGTTTTTTATGGCCGCGGCTTAAAAAACGCGGCCCAAGGCCCCCATGTTTTGTAGTGATTATTTGTGCAACATAGCACATTAAGAACAATGTTTGTATATATTATAAATCATATAATCAATGTGTGTGTGTATATATATATATATATGTCATTTCTTTTAATATATAAAGTAGTTATTTTAATGATTCATAAATATTTTTTTAGAAAAAATAAAACATGCCTAGGTGTGCTTTGTGTTTATTCAAAAAGTATTAAATTAAATTTCTCAAAAAAAAAAAGTATTGAATTAACGTGCCTGAGGTGCACTTCATTAAATGAGTTTCACTTCGACCAAGCAAAACAATTAAACCTTAAGATTTTGAGTTTTAAGCGCGCGGATACTGATCCACAACAAAAATAATAAAATTTCAAGAGAAATATCTCTCTTCAATTTTAACAAGTAAAAGCATGTGTGAGATTTAAGTCATGCAGTAATCTAGACTTAATGTTTTTGGAAATAATTGTCATTGGATGAAAGTCCTATGTGCAATGATGGGAAGGAGACAATTGATATAATGCCACTCCAAATCTCCATTAGGATGAAAGTCACAATCTTTCAAAAGGAAGAGGGCCATAAATTAATGATACAAAGTTAAAATGATATTATTGCCTAAGAAAGATCTAAGATTATTCAACTACATATTAATTTTTGTATTATGGCCTATGGAGAAAAATATTATCCATGTAGGGCTTCCCTACCTTTCACATCATCCTAACTCGATCCTAAGACATTTTTTATAATGATAATTAAGGCATCTCTTTTATGGTACTAACACAAGAATTTAGGTTTCAACGGCTTAGAAATTACTCTCCTTCTTGGAAGAGATGTATTTGGATGATCATGAAATGTCAATACTCATTAATTAACCATCTGCTTGTATTAAGTTTGAAAAAAGAGTAATAGCTAGTGGTATTTTCATTTATTGATGATTTTAGATTAGGCCTTATTGCTTTAATGTGAATTTGAAAATATTAGCAAAATGTTTGATTTTTACGAACCTAAAATGGAAGGAGTCAAATGACTATAATGACACTATTGTATCAAAGTCCAAAAGGATAATAGTTACAAAAACCTTTTTATATATTTTTAAAATAAAATTTTATTCTTTCTATTTAAATAATTATGACTCTATCACATAAATTGATCGGTTTTGTTTGCTTTATATTATCAATTGATGATGTTTCTCAAAAAAAAAAAATCAATTAATAGATGGAAATCTAAGAACCTTATAATTTAGTTGTTTGGTACCTCATAATGTTTCCAATTGAGACATTTAAGTTCAAAATCCTCTAACCCCAACTATTGAATAATATATATATATATATATATATATATATATAAGGTTGGGTTCAAGTTATATCTGGTATAACTTTAAGTAATGTTACACCACTCAATATTTTTTAATTAGATGTGAATATTAACAAATCTACCGTTAGATTATATTATCTTTGTATATTCTTTATGCCTGCAAAATTTTAAGGTGATCAAAAATTAATATTCATGTCATCAATCAATTGTTAAAATTTAAAATTTTGTAATTTAAAATAATGCATAAAATATGAGTTTATGGATCAAATGGTAAATAGCATCCGATTGATATGAAAATTGGCATACATATTAAGAACATGTAAAACATGTAATTCAACGGTTGGATTTTCAAAATATTAATTCAATAACAAGTTATTGGATAGTGTAATATTACTTAGAATTATACCAAATATAACTTTAAAAAAGTTACACTTTTTCTATACCATTGATTTTTATTAGATCTAACGGTGAAAAAACAATAATAGTCATATCATTTATTGTCCTAAAAATTAGTGATTAACTGCATTAATGCTCTCTAGTATTTTTAAAAAGTAATACTCCCTCTGTCCCACTTTGTTTGTCCTCTATTCCATTTTGGGATGTCTCAAAATATTGTCCTGTTTCTAAAAATAAAAGTTATTAGTTTACTAATATTCCTATTATACCCCTAAACCTCATTAAGAATAACTCCTTTTAAAAAAAGCTAATAAATTTATTTAAAGGTAATTTTGTAAACTTATACATTTTTATAAGGCAGACAAGATAATAAATGATGTTCCCTTAAAATATTTGACTTTTCAAACAGGACAAACAAAGTGGGACGGAGGGAGTATTAAAAAAATATAATAAAAAAAAAAAAAAAAAACTCTCCTACCTCGTTATCTTTTCCTTCATCTCTCTTTTATTTTATTATTTTTTTTTTTTTTGAATCTTTGTCTCATAAGCTACTTCCATCAACTTTGACTTGCTTTACAAATTTTGGGACCATGAAAATGGGTAAGCAGTGGTGGCAATTGCACCAATGGTGAGAAAGCAGGGAAGGAGGTTTTTGTTGATGCCCAGCGGAGCAAGCCATGAGAGATAAGTTTTGGAACGAGATTAACCATGGAGAGATTGGGGTCTTTTGGTAGTTGGTACTACCGGTGTTGCACAAAGGAAAAAAAGACAGTGAAGGACAGAAAAACTAAAAAAGATTACAAGAAACAAAACATTACCAAACTAACAACCTCCACTATTAATGTCACATTCTGCAATTTTCATGCTTCAATTGTATTTTCAAATGAACTTCAAAAGCATTAACCTCAACAGATTCATTCAAGGTACTAAAAATAGATTTTCAAATTGGCTCCATATCTTAGCCTCGACTATAAGGCCATAAACCTGCTATCGGTTTCATCAAAAGACTATAAGAAAGGATGCTTAACGTATATTCGTATTCTGTCTCTCAAGATTGTGGGCCTTCGACGAAGAAATGCCTTAGGATAGGTACCAGCTGCTATTCATTATTATTGTTATTATTATTATTATTATTTTAGAGAGAGAGACGTTGGAGGTAGGAAGCCATTAGTGCTTATGAGAGAGAGAGATAAAAGTTCAGGAAGAGAGATATGATGATGAGAGATTTTTATTTATTATTGTTATTATTTAAGATAAAAGTTAGATAGTAAATGCAATTTATTACTAATTTCTAGGGGTATTTTTTTTTTTGAGAAGCGAATTTCTAGGAGTAATAATGATTTGACAATAGTATTTTTCTACCTTTAGATCTAATAAAAATCAATGGTACGTGTAGAAAAAGTGTAACTCTTTTAGAGTTACACCAGATGTAATTTGAACTCATCTATATATATATATATATATATTATTAGATACCCTAGAATTTTAAGATTGTATGGATTGGGGTGTACTTATGTAGGAATACTGCTTGAACACATATTAAATCCCATTTTAGACATATATTATGTTGACTAGTATTGCATAAATAATTGCAATGAGTTCTAATTATAACTAGTCATTTATTTATACTAGTTTCATGCAAGCACTAGGATATTATTTTTGTTCAAAATAAATACTAACTATTCAAAATATGAAAGTTTTAAAAATGTAGGTAGTTATATAATAAGTTATAACTTAAAACATAAGGAATGAAGCATGATATCTTTAAGATATTTTTTTAGTTTAACTATTTTAACCATTGTCTTTTTATTTTATCTCAATTTATCTTTTAACCTTCTCTAAAAAAAAATTAAAAAAAAATCTTTCAACCATTTAGTAAAATAATTTTTTTTGAAAAAATAATTTGAACTAAATAGTATGAATAATTTATTTATTTATAATTCAATAATTACAATTTAATAGGGAATTTGAACTTTTTAAAAACACCTGAAAGTGTCAATGAATTAAGTTATAACCATAATAGCCTCATCATATGTGCTTTGCGAGTGCGATGAAGCACTTTTTATTTTTTATTTTGAGTTTAGTGTCATAATATTTAAAAGTGAGATAGAGAAAGTGTCATAACTTTTAGGATCTTTCTCTATGTGAGTTTTTTTTTTTTTTTTTTTTGAGAAATGATATGTCCACAACATTTTTACAACAAATCCTAAGTGGCAGATTGTTACTGGTTATTATTGTTGAGACAAAAAAGTAATCTTAATGTTAGTTTCAAATTTGAACTAATAACAACTAACCACCTGTGATTTATTGTAAAAATGTTGTGGACGTAACATCTTTTTTTTTTTTTTTTTTTGTCTTTCTTCTAATTAGTTATTTGTATGTGAGTTCGTGGCTGATATGAATGAAATAAACTATTTGAAACTGAAATTCTTGATTTTTTTTTTCAAGTCTCATGTAGAGGCATTGGAATTCAATAGGAGAAGTCATCTACCTAACAAAATATATAAAATAACTGTGAGTATTTTTTTTATTTAAGTCAGACGTGGAATAATGTTTAAAAGTGAGATAGTGATAGAGTCCTAATTTTTAGAATATTTCTCTACCGGAGAGTTGATATAAGTGTGAAAATTTGAATTTAAAATAAAAAGTAGTAATTCCTTTTCTTTTTTCTTTTTTTAAGAAACTAGACCAAAATTGGCCTAGGGAAGAATAAAATTACTTAATGAACATCAAACAAAAGTAATTTTGCAATATCCTCAAGAACATCCTCTAGCCAAACAGCTAAACTCAAACTGACTTTAGCAAAAAAATCTAAAACTTAGGAAATTTTAAAAAAATAATAAATTACTTTTTTAACTTATTTTTGTTTCTAAATTTAAAATTATTTAACTAAAAGATAAGTATATATAATCGAAGCTTACATTTCTACACTTTCCAGCTACGCATAAAATGAGGAATCCCCTTCCCCACGCCAAGTCTCACAAAAACTCTTTTCCTTCTCTACTTTTCTTTTCCTTTTTTGGCACGTTTTTAAAAACCGGACCAGACAAAGACTCAAAATGAGAACTAATTCTCGATTTTTTAGTCGGACTTTTAAAATAATATAAAAATATATAATTTACAAAATATAATTAAACATAGTATAAAAGTCTAAAACAATAAACAGAGGTTTTTTTTATAAAGAAAATAAAATATAAATTGAAAGAGATTTAAAAGTTAAAAAAAAGCCTACTGCAAAGTGAAATCTCTCTCTCTCTCTCTCTGTGTTTGAGAGATTTCCAAACCCTAACTCTAAAACCAGAATAAGATCCACAAATCAACGAAATGGATAGCGAACGAAAACCCGACCCGAATAACACCCAGACCCGATACTACGACCCGTACCAAGGGATCCAAGTCCCGATCCCAGTTCGCAACGTCTACCAACTCCCCACCGCCCCTCAATTCCTCTTCGACGAAGAAGCTCGCCGGAGCCGCCGTAATCTCAGCGACAACCTCACCTTCTTCACCGGCTGCGGCTACCTCCTCGGGGCTCTAGGCGGCGGAGCTTCCGGCCTCGTCACCGGAGTCAAGTCGTTCGAGCCCGGCGACACCGCGAAGCTCCGGGCCAATCGGGTGCTCAACTCTTCCGGTCACGCGGGCCGGGCGTGGGGGAACCGGCTGGGGATCATCGGGCTCATCTACGCCGGCATGGAGGGCGGGGCCATGGCGCTGAGGGACGTCGACGATGTGTGGAACAGCGTGGCGGCGGGGCTCGGTACCGGCGCCGTGTATAGGGCGGCGCGTGGAGTGAGGTCGGCTGCGGTTGCGGGTGCCGTCGGGGGAGTTTTGGTCGGAGCCGCCGTGACGGCGAAGCAGGCGTTGAAGCGATATGTGCCCATATGAAAAAAAGAAGATGGGACTTTGATTGCTATGTGAGTCTTTTGATCAAATTTAATATAATGTCTTTGGGGTATCAAAGATTTGAAATTTTGATAGTTGAAAAAGCAAAACATTGTGGAATTTGATTGGATTAATGAATAGTTTGAAGCATGGGAGAGTGACCATGCCATGGTGGTAGTGTTTTGTTATTAGGATGATTTTTAATACAATTTTGTGAAAATTGTTGGGTTATGAATAAATTGGGATGAATCATGGACTTGGGTATAAAGTGGGTAATGATTAGACTAATTAATTGTTTTTTTGTGTGTTTTATGTGATTCGAATAGTAATTTGGCTACTGATTAGATGTTGTAGTTTGTGATTGGCCACGGTATTGTGGAGTTTGATTGGAGTACTGAATAGTTGAGGTTTGTGGGAAAGAGCCTGTGTAGTTTGTTTTACATGGATGGAATGGTTGTGGGTTGGTAATTTAGATAATGATGTCGGAATGGGCAGCTTTTCTATTATGTTTTGTGTCAATGATTTGAAATTTTGATAGTTTATGAATGGACTGAAAGTGAATAATTTTTGTGTTTTATGCGAATGGATTTGTTATCTGTTGGTCATTTGGTTAATGATGTGTGAATATTTTGTGGGCAGCTTTTGTTTTATGTTTTTGTAGCTCAAAGATTGGAAATTTGATAGTTTCTGGTATGTGGAAAATACTGTAGAACTGGATATGATTCATTTATTAGTTTGAGAAGTGAGAGAGAGACATGCTTTGTTGAAATTTTGTTTTGTTATATATTTACTTAGTTTGTATATTGTTGGGTAATTAATAAGAATTAGGAAAAATTATGGACTTAAATATAATGTGGAAAGTGACTGGTTTTGCGTGTTTTATCATTTATGTGAATGGAATGGGTTGGTAATTTGGCTAATGATGTGTGATCCTTTTGTGGGTAAGTTGTTTTATATTTTTTTGTACTTCATTGATTGGGAAATTTTATGGTTTATGGTATGTGACAAGTATTTAAAATCTGATTCGATTAATAAATAGTTGAAACATGAGGCCAATGAGTTCTAGCTCACAATATCTACCCTCCAAAAGTAAATGGGTGGAGTTTAAGGTTGTGGGTTTAGAACTCATTGGCTGTGCGTGTAAACTTACCAATAATTGAAAATAATAGTTGAGGCATGGGAGAGGGCCATGATTTAGTGGTATACTTTGTTGATGTTTTTATCTTAGTTTTTGATAATGTAATTTGTTGAATTGTAGGGTAATGGATTAAGACTTGGGTATAATGTGGAGAGTAAATAATTTGGATTGTTTGTGTGAATGGGATGGTTGTGGGTTGGTAATTTAGCTAATGATTGTAAATTTTTCATGAGTAGTGTGTTATTCATAGCTTGTGTTGTACTTCTTTGTACTTTAAAGATTAAAATGTTTGATAGTTTATGTTTTGTGACAATATTTTGGAATTCCATTGGTTAATGAATGTTTGAGACATGGGAGATAGACATGCTCTGGTGCTATTTGTGTTGCGTTATCATTTTTTTTTATTGAATGTAATGTTTTGAATTGTTGGGTAATGAATAAGAATTGGGATGAATGGTGGACTTTGGTACGACGTGGAAGTGAATAATTTTGTGTGTGTAGCGAGATATTGAATGGTTGTGGATTGGTAATATGGTTAATGGTGTGTGAATTTGCAAGGGCTAGTAGTTAAGTGGTAGCTTGTGTTATTTTAATGTGCTTTTGCTTAAATATGATGGCCCGGTTATTTGGGACAAGATGTTGAGACTAATTTACTTAGCAACCGATTTACATAATTAGAAGGGTTTGTTATGAGTGTGTTGGTCATTTGTTATTTGATCAGTCAAATTGATGTTGTGTTGCTGTAATGGTGAGGCATTTAATTGATGTTAAGTTGTTCCTCAAGTTTACTTAAATTCTCATTCTCTTAGAAGAGAGAAAAGGAGGGGGGAAGAGAATGTTTCTTTGATTCCTTTAAACATGGGAGCATTACAGACATTCTGACCCAAGAAAGAAGGTGTAATTCATGCGTTAAGGCTCAAAATAAATAGGAGAATAGTTCAAAAGAAGGATATGTGTACCTCATTTCTTTTTAATTTGTGCAGTAGTCAGATGAAGAGTAATAAGAGTGGATATGGGACTTATTTTCAACAATAAAGATATCACTCTTTTTTTTGTGTAACTCCTTTTTTCTTCAATGGAAAATTGTGTAAAGATAGATTTTGCTCTTACTTTCAAATGAATATCAGGTTGCGTGAGTTGAGTGTTCTGTTTTTGTTTAAATTCTTGACACGAGTTGTCATTTGCAGTATATTTGCAGGTCTATATTGTTCTTCAATGTGTATCAACCATTATTTGAGCTTCATTGAGGGTAATCTGATTTTAGAAAAAGATTACCGGTTACTGCTTGAGCTTTGGTAAAGTTAATCTTTAAGAAAGCTGGGTGGTAATTGCTGAAGTGTGTCCATGATGTATAAGATGTTTTGTGAGTCTTTCTTGTTCGCCTTTTGAGGAGAAACACCCTTTGGCAATGGCTTCACTTTCTTATGTAGATTCTCGATGTCTGATCTTGACTGATTGGGATTTGATATGGACTAGGACATTACATGGTATTGAAAAATTGCATCTTGAATTTTAGAGGATTGGCAGCAGTATCTGGGTTAAGATCTTACTTATTACGGTTTTTATTTCTTGTTAATGATCCAATTCAAGTGATTTACTTATTTGTGTTGGTAATATGTTAATAATCATCCAGTGACCTATGTAAAAAAGTCTGATATTGGTGAGACCCTTATCTTTCATTGTAAAATGCATATCTTCAATTGCTAGTCAATATATTCATATACAGGTCGACCGCAATCCACCAAAACATGACATTTTCTTTCAAGTCAGGATGTGGAATGAATGGATTGTATATTTTCTTTTCTAAGATCCAAAAAATTCTTAAAAGAGTTAAGGTGTGATAGTCTGCAATTTGAATTGTGTAAGAGACTAAATCCCCCTGGATCATCATATCAGTCTTCATCCATTGCCAAACTCCCAACCTCCATAATCTGATATCTTAGTATAGAGTATCCAATACCATTTGTTCGGTAGAAGAATTGTAGTGACAAACTTCATTTGTTTATAGTATCAGTCCACATATTAAGCTTCTTGGTTGTGACTTCTTGTGACCCATGAATGTAGTCTTTGCCTTTTTATTTACTTATTATTTAATGGATTTAAGTATGGAAATCTCTCTTTTGTTCGTTGCGTAGCTTGGGCAAAAATTTTAACCCCCTCTTTTAATTTTTGAGAAAGAGCACGACTCTTTTTTTGGGGGTATGAATGTTGTATATGAATTCCTTAACAGCATACGTAGTTGCTCTTTCGTTGGCGAAGCTCTTTTGAGTGGGATGTATCCAAGAGTATCTGTCCAATTTTCTTTTATGATGATATTTGTGTACAATTTGACTCTATTTATTTTTAAAATTAAAAATAAAAATAAAAGTATTAAATACACTTAAATATTGTTAAGAGCTTTGCAACTCAATTAGCTTAGTGTTTCTAATAAAGACATTCTCCAATTTCCCTTTTCATATGGTAACTATTGAATTTATCAAAAATAAAAATAAAATAACCTATGTGTTAGTACACTTTAACTTGTACCCTTCATACACTTATTAACCAAAAAAAAGGCCTAGCTTTGGAGATGGTTAGGTGTAATGGCTCTCACATGGTAGATGGTACACCTATCCTAAGGTAGATCCAATAAAGCTTCCGCATCTCACGTGACTCGGAAGCTTAGACCAACTGGCCAGAGAAGTTTAGTCTGAAAAGCAAGATTCTACCTAGAAAGTCTATAAAACTGCCAAAGAAATGGAAAATCTGGAACTCAAGAAAATTCAATTCTACTTTTCAACTTCTTTTTCAAGTTTGTCATTCCCATTTTGGTTTTCAAAGATCTCAATTCAAACCTGAAAACTTGATGATATTCAACAATTGCAAAAACATGACTTGATAAATGGTTGTTGTAATTCAGGTAATAGATTATTTTGCATTTTACAAACCTCAACCGGGCGGAGACCCCGACCTCGCCAAAAGTTTAAGTATACAAATAAAACTTGTACACTTCAAGAGATGGTGAATACTGAGATTGAGCACCATTGCATTTACAGAAAAGCTGAATTCTAGAAGTCCTAAACAAAACAATCAAAGCTTTTCACACTGAAGTGTACTTTGGTTGGCATTCAAGCGGGACAAGGAAGAGCTACAAATCATCTCTTTATAAAAGCTAGACTCGCAAAAAAGTCATCTCTTTATATCAGCTCACGTAGGGAAATTATATAGTACATGACCAAAATTCAGTGCATAACTCATGCCTGATCCACCCCCCTTTTTATTCCCAGAAAAGAATTTTATGCAAACTTTTTCGGTTCGTAAATGCTACAAAAGGGAACCTGCTCAGTGATACAATCATCACAAGCGAATTGGAACAGCTGAATTGCGTTCACATGCCTCTTGTTGGTTGATTACAGCAAGGCAGAAAAATACATGATGAGAAATAAGCAAGCCATGAATTTAGAGCAACATTGACTCGGGATTCTCAATGTACCCTTTGAATGCCTTCAGCCATTCGGCACCAATTGCACCTGTACACGTAGACGAAGTCAAAGCATTAGGGTTTCACATCTCGGACATATAAAGCTGGCTTAAATTAATGACGTTTTTTAAAGACTAGTATCAGAGCTACTAACCATCAATAACACGATGATCACAGCTTAACGTTACAGACATGAAGGAAGCAAACTCGAATTGGTCAGGGCCTGAACCAGGTACGACCCGTTTCTCAGCTGCACAAGGACAAGGTAAGATAATCACAATGATGATTATGAAGATGAGAAGGATGACAACTTTATGCTGAAAAGATATGATTGAAGTTTCTGACTAACCAGACCCAACTGCAAGAATGCCTGCCTGAGGAGGGTTAATGATGGCACAAAATTGTTTGATACCAAAGGGGCCTCCCAAATTTGACACTGTAAATGTACCTCCCTGCAAAGAGAGCAAATGCAGTATTCAACAACTGAACTCATGAGACAATTATCCATCCATAAGCAATAACAAACACAAACGCTATTCTGACCTCATAATCTTCTGGTTTTAAGCTGTTTTCTTTGGCTTTTTGGGCCAATTGCTTGACCTCTTCACCTATCCTGGATAGACCTTTCTTGTCAGCGTCCTGCAAATTTTACATATAAAGATTCATGTGAGATGAACTATAAGTGAGGAACTCTAGCAAGAAAATGTATTGACAGCACTAGACTGATGACAACTCACCTTTATAACTGGGACAAAGAGTCCATTATCTGTCTGTACTGCAACATTTATATTTATGTTGCGATACCTGCATAAGAAACCACAAAAGAGTTACCATAGAGTTAAAATTTGATTTAATATGAAAACTTAATTACAATGTCAATCATTTTATACTTACTGGCGGATGTAATCATCTGTCCATGAACTATTGCACTGAGGAACTTTACTAAGAGCCAAAGCAGCAGCCTGCAGATATGAGTAAGTAATTATTACATTTAATCAATGACAGCCTAGGTGGTAAAACCTCAACAGCATGACACTGGAGGCATATGTATGGAGTTTGTGCCCATTTTAACCCAATGACATCTAATCACTTCAACACCCCCCCCCCCCCCCAAAAAAAAAAACCCCCCTCATTTTTTTTCTCCCAATCCCCTTCAATACGTGCATGTTGTGTTGTTTTTGCATGCGTCCAAAAGCGAGAATTTCTACAGCCAAACCAATTACCAAACATCTAAGAGTTGAAGATGTTCACATTATGTGCAACAATACAACAGTTCAAAGGACACCGTACAAACTTCTCAACAAGACTACTGAACAACTAAATCATGACTTCCGTTTAAATTGTAATTGCTAATGTAAAAAATCAAAGATATGTTAAGTTTAAAACTCACTAACACAGTAACACTAGAACTTCTCAGAATTCAGTACCATATAATCTCATGAAAAATTGAAAAAAGTGGATTCAAAGTATTGGCTGGAAATATATGGTGTTCGGGATTCTTCTAGAATGGCCCAAAATTTTCCATAGCAAGTAGTTTAGTGGTCATTAAAGAAGACCTACAAATAATTACACATTCATTGCTCGAATTATGTGGAAGCAAGATGTAATACCTTAATTACAAGATCATTAATTGATATCCGTTTTCCACCAGATGCTTCTTGTAATGAATTGAGTTGGCTCCGCAAACTGCAGAAAAAGAAACAGTTACATAATCAAAAAAAAAAAAAATATTAAGCAATGGCTCACTTTAGAAGAGAAGGCAGGCACAAATACTCACTCCATGAGTTTGTCAACACATGTATCTACTGTTAGATAATAATGGGGAATATTTTGCTTGGAGAATAATAAGCGTGAAGCCGTGATCTGCCAAAACAACACCAGGAATAAGCTTTAGAAAGCCAAACTTTAATTGTAAAATTTAACAAAATCTATATCAAAAGTTGTACAAAATTATGAGACATTGACCAAGGACAAGATGACCAATTATCATCTTAAATTGTTCTTCATGTTTCTATGGGGCCTAAGAGATGTGGTTGGTAAGCAACCTTAACCCCAATTATGGAGAGGCTAATTCTCAGACTTAAACCAGAGAGCAATAAATATGTTAATAACAAGGAAAGAATGCCATAAGCAAGGAAAAAAGTGAAGAATAATAAGAGACAAGAGAGTTGCATATTAGTTAAAATTTATTGGCTATATGACCACATTTGATTCTTGCAGCTGATCCGGGTACTGGGGACTCCAGGTTTAGTTGGGCTGGGATGAGCTCAGAACATTATAATAAAATAATAATAAGTCCTGGGCTTAAACAGAGTGGATCTGTAGAATCAACTTCATAATTGGATACCCTGAAATTTATCTAATTAGTCCTAGGAATATGATGATGATAATGAAAATAACAATCTATTCAGTCTATTACCTTCCTTATCTGAGAATGAGGTATGTCAGTGTAATCTAATGCTGCAGGTGTACCAGCCTTAGCTGAAGGAGCTGCAGCTGATACTTCCTTTCCACGAGAGGCTGCATCAAAAGGAAGAAGACAATTATTTAATCATCAACTCAATGGGCTATCTAAAAGAACAAATGCTAAAAGAAAGAAACAATATTCACATCATAAATGATAAAGCACCATAAAATTTTCAAGCAATAGAAAACAAAACAAAAATAGCACTACAACCCCAATCATAGATTATATAACTATAGTACCCAAGTACTCTTCAATATCTGCCTTCACAATGGTTCCATTAGGACCTGTTCCTTTGATACTTGAGAGAGGCACCTAAATTAAGTAACAAATAAAGTTACAACACATCAGTTAGATACGGCTCAATATTAAATGTCTCCTATCACTGAACAAAGTTTATGGTCATAGAATTTATGATAGCTAACTTTATGCTCTTCGGCCAATTTTCTGGCAAGAGGGCTGGAGAAAACACGATCTTCAGCAGGAGTTGCTGCAGTAGGCTTGGAAGTCTTTGGTTCTGGCGAACTGACAGGTTCTTCAACGACCTCTTTTTCTGGTGTAGCAGGAGCAGATGACCCAGAAGCAGTATCGGCATCCAATGCTGAAGGCTTGTAATCTTTAAATTTTGCAATATCACCCTCTTCTTCAACAGTCACAGCAATCACCTACTCAAAAGCATAAACATGTAATCAACATTCAATACAGTACTCCAACATACATAGCCTTCTACTGTTTGAACAAATTTGATGAAGATTATTATTTAAGTTCCACAGCCACAATGTATTTTCCATTCTCAACCTACTTTGCTTTTCATTCTGTAAATCCCTTATGCACACATGCACGCACACACACACACACACACACACAGATACACTTGAGTTGCAGTACAGTAGCATAAACTCATTACCTCACCAACTTTAATTTCCTTTGACCCATCTCCATGTATAATCTTGGCAAGATAGCCTTCTTCCATGCTTTCCATCTCAACTGTTGCTTTATCCTTTAAAAATCATATGAATATTAAAAGAAAACTGTCAATTTTCCATAATGAGTAAAGAACATAGCCCAAAATTTTAATCAACAGCTGGACTTCAACCAACAGACAAAACAAGGACCCTACCGTTTCAACTTCACAAAGCACTTCACCAGGAGCAACTTTATCACCCTCTTTCTTCAACCACCTTGCAATATTACCCTGCATGCCCGTAAAGAATCACTTAGCAGAAAACAGTAGATTTAAATTGTTGTGATGATTCCATAAGCTTCAGAAAGGTACAGACCTCCATCATTGTAGGTGACAGAGAGGGCATTCCAATCTCTTGGTGTGGAGGAAGGCCTGAAAGACATTGAACAGAATCCATGATAAGTCAAAACAGAACATGAATGTGAATAATGCTTTTAGAGATGAGCAAACTGAAGAAAAGACCATACATGACAAGATCATCACACTTCAACAGAAGCAAAGCAAAAGTACTTTCATTACTGAATGAAGTCGAAAAAACACAATACACAACATTACATAATAGGTAGTTGCCTTATTAATCACACTACACAAATTTGCTAAGAGGAAGCAAAAAATCAAAGCAAAAAGTTAATCAATAGGGATAAAGATTACATAAAACATAGCAAAAAAGTATCAAATAGACAACTACAAGTTCTCAGCTAATTTAATTTGTTTAAGACAAAGTAAAAACAATATGTTCCACCTTAAATCCCGCTCGTGTATTAACTCTATGCAAGTAGTCTTCAAGGCTTAAACATCATAGATGAACTATGGGAACAAACCAGCAAGTCTAAACCTTAAAAAGCCTTGGAACAATATTGTGTTACAAAAGGTCAGACAAATAAAAGTGAAGCTCATAAATTTTTAATTTGTATGTAACCCACCATGCATTAATCCCCATGATTAGAGCCTTTTAAATATACATCTTTCTTATTTATCCAAAAATAATAATAATAAAATCCCCATGATTAATCTAATGAGTATGTTCATCCCACAGCAGATAAAAATGCAATTGTTCAAAACCCTATGCCAGATCTAATTATAAATATCAAACAGGTAACTCTGATTATAAATATCATTAGACAACTATGGAATTAGGGGAATATATAAAATTTACCTGAATTAGATGAAAAACCTCTCCTCATGTATACCTGTGAGCTGATGTTGGAAAACCAGAGAAAAATCAGGTAACTCCAAGCATCAAGAAAAGATCTGAAACCCCCTCCTCTCTACCCCCCACTCCAAAAAAATTATTAAATAAAAGGAAAAACAGGGTGGACAGCATACCTTGAAAGGCCTTGGTTAAATGCCAGTCCCGCAATTGGATTTCTCTTCTGTACGCCAAACTTTGACATCTAAAAAGCATAAAGAGCGACAGTTAGCATTTCAAATTTAACTCTAAACTCGAGTTTTGAAAAGAAATGAGTGACTAAATTTTGACAGGAAATTATGAAGAAATGGCAGAGGCAAACTGAAGGAAGAAGGCAAAAAGTGCAACAAAATGACTGCAAGTCTTCAATGATGTCATAATTGATTGGTCATTAATGTTATTGAAGCTGGCTGCACTTACCGCACCATTGGTGGCAGACCTGGTTACTGTCTCTCTTTCTGAAGACACATTACAATGATGACGATGGATCTTCCGAATATCTGAGAAAAATAATCACCTTTGCTTGAAAAATGCACCAAGGTTTTTATAAACTTATATCATTACCAACATAAGAGGTAATGAATTATATGTTATACACAAAACCATGATATGGATTGTACAGTTAATACTACATTATCACTTAGTTGTGCAGATCATGTGAAATGATAATATCTCTAGGTGGTAGACAACAAAAACAAGCGAATAAAATTATTTCAAATACTTTTCAACAAAAATGGCAACTTAGAAGATAGATTTAATATAAAATCCAAGTGAAGCTCAGATATGGATACATGAAGGTATGATAGTACATCTTAGGCCAATGAGTTCTAGCTCGAATGGCACATCACAAGCAATTCAGGTTTGAGACATAACATAACTCAAATAAAATAAAAAAAGGATATAGTATTGGCTTCATAAATCTAGCCACGACACCACTACCTTCTCAATTTAATCTATACATATTATACTGAGAAAGATCAAATGCCTCAACACTTGCGAGACAAGTATTTAGAAACATCTAAGCAAAACTCATGGCATGATTTCTTTGTAGATACGCAAAGAACAAGAATGATAGAAAACACTAGTTCACTTTATGAGTAATGAACAAGAAAGTAGACATCAAATAGTCAAGATAATCAGCATACCATCTCTTTTACCAATAGAGGGTTGAGTGCCATTTGAAAACCAACGAACCAAAATGGAATGCTCATGTCGTAGAAAATTGGGCACATTTCTTAACTGCAAAAAAAGGATGAAAATATATATAATACATCAAATAAAACAGCACAAAGAATTTTTTTTAAAAATATATAAACTTAATGCTTGAACCCTGTTTAAATCAAGAGCAAGAAGAAGCCTTATTTAAGAAGAGAGCATTTTCCTTTTTTTTTGGGGGGTGGGTGGGAGGTACTAGTGGGCAGTACTAACTTGAACCTGTTTGGACAAGTAAAGTGCAAAACAAAACCTCTTTGAATTGGTGGGCATAATACCAGTGAAGATGTACACTTCTGATTTAGTACAGCATGGCTCAAAGTTTTATAGCAGTCACTAGGAATTTAAGCTTCTATTAACAATTCCCACACAAAATGTCCCAGTAATCACGGGATGTTAAGTACTCAATTCATATGAAAGTCACTGATTGAGGCTAAATAAGCAGTTTAAAATTGGATTTTCATGACTAAAAAAATGTATCTACAACTCCAAACTTGGCCAATCCACACCAAGAACACTAAAAACATAGTCTTTCTTTATTACCCACAGATCAATTAAGCCTAGAAGTAACATAATCCATGAAAACAAAGGTGATGCCACCACAACTACTGTCAAAACAAATAACCCATCTTCACAATAAGCCTTGAAATGAGATTATCACTGCCTATAACTACAACCAAAATTATATTAACCAGAAATGAAATTGGGCTAGGATTCACATATTATGAACTCAGAAAAAAAGACCCATTTACACAATAGAACTTTATTCCCTGACTATATACAAATCTAATGCCTATAGCTCAGTATAACTAAGCTGTATCACTAGAATTATAGCTAAAACTAAATACCCAGATAATGAAATTGGGTCTAGAATTCAAAAATCACAACCAAAATCTAAATCCAAATAATAAAAAAACCACAAACAAATCAATATCACTAACATATATATACAATTAAAAATGAACACTTGAAAATCAAAACTACTATATATACACCAAAAATGAAAATTGAGAGAGTCAAAGAGAGACAGAGAGTAATGGTAAACCTTTTTGGAGTGATTGATAATATGAGATGCGTAAGCCATTTTCTGAAACTCTGATAAAATTATTCAAAGGGAAAAAAAAAACACCAAAATAAAAGTTGCTACAAAAAGAGGATTTGTAGCTAAGAGAGAAAGACAAGTTGAGAAACAGAGGGGACCGTGTTGTTTGGTTCGGTGAAAAGTTTTGACCTTTGAGGGTTTTTGGTCTCAGATCGCCATAGTCATATAGATCGTTCTGGCTTTTATTTTATTTAAAAAAATATTTATTTATTTTCTATTTTGTATTTAAATTACTTATTGCCTTCTGGGTTTTTTATTTTTTATTTTTATTTTAATTTTAAATTACATAAAACGAATAAGGTACTGAAGTGATAAAAATGGATTTAATTTTAACCCAAAAAAAAAAGGACTGGGCTTTGTGGGTTTGTACTGTTGATAGGCAGGTAGTCATGTGTGGCTCCTGCCCACTTTGTTGGACTCAGACGAAATTTTGCTTTAAAAGAGACATCTATGGTTTTCTGCTAAGTTAAATTATTATTAAATTTTTTGAGAGAGTTGACTTATGACGCCCGTTTTTTATGATAGTTATCATCAATAAGGCATTAATTAGTTATTAACGTAGGCGAAAATTGAGTTTCAAATCTCTTATTCAACCATTAAAAACTTTATTAATTGAGTTAATTGAAACCCATAAATTATTATTATTAATTAATATATTAAAAAAGTCAACTTATTAATTTAATCGTACAATTATTGACAAAAGTTTAATTTGATTCCTCGTGGGTTATTTCATCAAATAAGGACTAGTGATTATGAGTACTTTTTACATTAAAGTGCTTGTTTGGCATCCGTTTTTGGTAAACTTATTTACAAAACCCAAACTTGTTTGGTTTAGTATTTCATGTAATTCACTGCAAAGATTTAGAGCCCGTTTGGATGGAGGAGGAAAGGAGGAGAAGTGGAGAGAGTAAAGTAGAGTTGACTAAAAATATATTAATTTTAGACCAAATCTACTCTACTCTCTCCTTCCCTCCCCTTTAATCCAAAAGGACTATTAGTAGAAAAGTCAGCTCCAGGTAATTGTTTGATTACTCATCATAGGTTAGTTTAGGAAAATGAGTGCCAAATAAGGACTAGTGATTGAATCCTTTTTACATTGATGTTAGTGCTTGTTTGGCATTTGCTTTTGGTGAAACTTATTTACCATTTGTGGGCCCTATTGAGTCCTACAAAAATTGGAGCTTATTTCATTTAGCTTTTGGGTCTTATTTGGGAGAAGGGAATGGAATGGAAAGGAATTAAAATAATAATTTTAGAATATTCTTCTATTCCCTTGTTTGGGAGTTTTAATGGAGAGAATGGAAAGTTTATTCTCTTGTTTGGGAGTTTAAGTGAGAGGGAATGGAATGGGTAAGAGGGAACACTCACTCCTCTCTATTCCCTTAAAACCTAAAATTTTCATTCACCCGAAATTGGGAGGAATGGGAGGGAATGGAATTAAATTTAATGAATTTTTACTAAAACTCCTAAAATACCCCTATATATTCAACCATTTATTTTCAAATAGGGGTCTAATAGTAATATTGTCATAAAATGATTCAATTTCATTCCCTTTATGTTACTCCCAAATAAGATTACTTACATTCTATTCATTTTCATTCATTTCCATTCCTTTATTTTAAAATATCCAATCAAGATTACTTAATTCCGTTCTATTCCATTCATTTCCCTTACTTAAATACATTTCATTCCATTCCCTTATAATCATTCAATTTCATTCCCTTATGAACTCCCAAACGAAGCCTTAGTGTTGGCTATGTTTGGTTGGAGTGAAAATAGAGAGAATGGAAAATGGAAGAGAGAAAATAGAAGAGATTTTAGGTGGAATGGGTGTTTGGTTGGAGTGATTTCGGAGGAAAGAAAATGGTGGAACTCACATATTTTCTCCCATGGCCCACCATTTTTCAGCCACCAAATTGGAGAAAAAATAGAAAGGGGAAGTGGTTCGATGAAAATGATACTTCTACCCCTTCTACTCACCTAAAGTAAATTCAATGTTAAAATTTTTTCTTTTTCCTTTTTTTTTTTTTAATTTTCTTTTCTTCTTCTTTGCTACATTAATTTCCCCCCCTTTATGGGCTATTTGTCTGACGATGAACTTTGTTTCTTTTTTCTTTTTCTTTTTCTTTTTTTTAAATCTTTTTTTTTTTGGCTCCTTGTCTTTGGTTTCGTTGAACCTTTTTTTTCCTAGGTTCTTTGCTACTCACATTTAAACTGTGTTTTTCTTGAATTTTTTTTTTTTTCCTTACTTTGAACCATTTTACATAGAACCAGTTTTTTCTTTTTATTTTTCCTTTATAAAATATTTATATAAAATAAGTTATGTAATAAGGGCATGAGAGCAAATTTATACAAACTCTATTTTCTATCCCTATACTTTTTCACCCTCCAACGAAACACAAATGGGAGAAATTAAAATTTCTTCTATCCCTCCACTTTTTCATTTTTTCTCCATTTTTTATCCTCTCACTTTTCCATCATCCCAATCAAACAAACCCTTAGATGGGGTTTGGATAAGCGTTGCATTTGTGCGTCTGCGTTTCCTACATTTTCACCCTTTTTTTTTTCCTGCTGTAGCACTCATTTCAGGGGACAACGGCTACTGTTCATGAACAGTAGCCGCAACTTTTGACTATTTTAACCCACAAATCTCACTTTTTTATCAATTTTTTCATTAAAAATAGGTCCCACGGCACTATTCACACATTTAAAATTTATTTTGCTACAGTGTTTTCAGTTTTCAGTTTTCAATTTTAAAAAAATAAATTCTATCCAAACGGACCCTTAATCAACAACAAAGTTTTAGTCAAAAAAATAAGTTCCAATTAACTATTTCTGAGTACACTTTTATGATTCTTGCTTAAAATATCAAATCATTTTTTGCTTATTGTGAGTTTCTCTCTACCTTTTTGTAACAATACTCTTTGGAAGAAAAAAAAAAATCATTCGACTTATTTTATTTAGTTTTACAGTTGTAAGGACTCAATTTGTAACGACCCAAAATGATACTGGGTTCACACGTAAAAAAGGCCCAAACAATATCATTTGTAGAGCGTGGGTTTGAAAGGCTAGGCCTTGGTCAACGGATGGTGGTTAGTCGTGGTGTTCATACAGAATTAAACCGTGTTCGCTCAAGGAGTCTTTCTCCTTGAGGCGGTTTGGGAAGCTCTGGTTCTTGGCCTTTTTTCCCCAGCCTCCCTTTTTTTTGGCGCATCAACCTTCACATTATATAGCCTTTCTTGGTTGATCCTAGCCCTTCACTTGTTGATCAGGCAGATGCCTACTTAAGTACCCGTCCCATCAGCTGCCTCCCCTTACTTTTTGTTAGTTGCGATGACCGAAGTCACCCTATTCAGGGGTATTTTCTCATTAATATGGTTAGGACGTTTGCGAGCATATTTAATGTGGTTAACTTGAACTAGTTTCGCACCGTACCCCCACGTGGGTCCCATTCTACTTGCCTCTTCTTCAGGGGGCTTTTTGGAGGCAGCCTTCAACAAGAGGTTGCTCTTCCCTTTGAAGTCTTGGAATGCCGAGGACAGGGTCATCCTTGGCAGTGCCCCCAGCATTTCGGGCTTTCCCTATTCGTCCTCGGCAAATACCTTCCTCGGCACGGGCCCTGGGCCCTAGTAGAGCGTGAGCCGGATTATAAGTTCTCTGGCCCCACAATAGCCCCTCAAAATCCTGCTATCCGGCTCCTCGGACGGATAGGAGGGTTTTGATGACATCAAACATCTGTCAATGCCTGTCAATCCTTATCACCTATCGGTTCCCGAGACTTTTCGTCTGCCTGAGACACGTTCCTGGAGACTCTGGAAGGTGAAACGTGGCTTCATTAAATGCGGGCGACTCTGTATTTCCCACATTCTACAGCATGATGGAGATCTGACAGTGGGGATTTCTTTGCCTTTATGGGCGGGAAAATTTGTGCAGTTACTCTCAATGGGAGGCATAAATGATTTTTGGAACGGTTCTGTCTCTTCAGTTTTGCACTTAAGAGTTCTAGCGCATATACCCTGGGTTCATCTGAACTTTCGTCCAAACTCAAGTCTATCTCTAGCACAAAAAGCCTGTCCGAAGCGCCTTTCCTCTTTTCTGTAAGTTCCCTGCCTCCATTAACTCGTGCTTTTTCTTTTCTGGGTTTATTTTTCTCTAGCTCCCTTCCTTCTCCCGTCACTGGTTGAGTTTGTTTAGTAACTCATAGAGATAGTTAAATTGAGACTAAGGAAATTGGTTGATACTGAGGAGGCGATGGAAAAGTTCATCGCCGATTACAGGATTCCTCCCAACCTAAGTCTGAGGCATTGTAAGATGGGAGAGTGGTACTATCTGAGGAGAACGGGCGAGGTGGTAAGTCCTGTCCTCACCTTCGTAGAGGGGGGTATGAGAATCCCCATGGGGCCGGTAACGAAGGGTTACCTCAGGCACTTCTGATTAGCCCCCACCCAGTGCACCGGCAACATGTTTAGGATTCTGGGTTATGTGGATGCCTTAAACGAAAAGATGGGGCTAAGATTGACCCACCACGATGTGAATTGGTGCTATAATCTCCAAAATTTGAAGGGGAAATCCTATTATATGAAGACGAGAGATGAGAGGGTTCGACTAATTCAATGCCTCCCTGATTCCAACAAGGGGTTAAACAAAAATTTCCTTATCGTATCCAGTGAATGGCATGATGGTGATCCGTGCCCCACGGTAGAAGGAGAACCAGGTGGGATACAAGGAATGGAAGGGCGCCGATCCTTTGTGCCATTTTAATTTGATGTGGTTCGGTAACTAACCATGCGCATGTGTTTTTCTTGCAGATCCACACGCCTTTCACTGACACTTTTACCTAGTTAACCGGGTGGACTTGGAGACTGTTCTTCAAGCGGCAGTTTTCGTAAATGACGGGGATGGTCAAGTCTGAGCCGCTCACAAAATCTTAGGGTACGCTCCCCTTCAAAAGTCATTTGCCGACCCCAGGCACGTAATCAGCACCGACCGTCCTTGGCTTCCAAAAATTACCGTGGTCGAATCAAGATTTTCAATCTCCGAAGGATCATCTGTCCCAAAGGGCATCCCATTGGTGGACCTCTCCTCATCTCACCAAGCAGCGGGGGATGAAGGCGAGTTAGATCAATCCGAGGAGGGATTTGGAGTATTTGACCTAGTCGACCAATCCGAGGATCCTTCTGGTGATATAGGTGACTCGGCCTTGTCCGAGGCGGAATTGTCATCAGTAGGCACATCTTCCCAAACCGAGATGGGACTTAAGAGAAAGCCCCCGACCAGCTTCTTCGACCTCCTCGAGGGTTAATCGGGGAAGTGTGCGCAGGGAACACCGCTGTCCAGCGCTCCGTCTCCACCACCTCAGCCCCAGACCATCCAGACTAGGTCATCCACCACAAAGTCGCAACCACAATCTCCCCGTCCTAAACTTCCTGCTCTTCCCCAACCAGCTCTGCCTCCTCGGCCGGAGCCCACTGACTCAAAGAGAAAGAGGAGTCCCAAGGGTAAGGAAGCCATGGATGGGGGAAAATCTCAATCTTCTAAGGAGAGGGTGAAGCCCCACGTGTGAAACAATTGAAGATTGGGCACCAAAGCAAGGGTAAAGAGACCGAAGCCTAATCCGCCCAAAGCAAAGGAAAGGGGATCGAAGCCCAATCCTTGCCAAGCGCCTGGCTTCCTGCCCCAATGCTTCACGGGGGGCCAATGTTGGAAACCGCGTCCATGAGGGACCTTGGAAATGGCGAGGGCGGTTATGTGGCAGACGCATTAGGGAGAACCATGCTACTTCCCACCGACGTGGATGAGTTGAAGAAAATGAGGATGCAGGAGGTTTTCCTCAGTACGAAGAGGTACTTGGGAATGGTAAGGCTTTTGAAACCTAAAACTTTATTAACTCTTACTCTCGGTCTATCACTCACGATGTATTTATCTCACTTGACAGGCTCTTCAGGCCACTTATAGGATGGAGGAGGAAGTTAACAAGCAGAGTAAGGCCGCCGAGAATGAGCGCTCCAAGCGTATAGAAGCCACGCGGACTCTCAAAGCTTCCGAGGACGACCTCGCGAAGGCCAAGGATGCCTTAAAGGAGGCTATCCGAGATAGGGATAGCGCCTCGGCGGGTTTAGATGGCACCCAAAAACAGGCCGAGGAACAGACGAAACGTCTACTCGAAGCCGAGGATCAGTTGCGAATAGCCAAGGAGCAGATCAGTGACTTAAAGAAAAGACTGATCTTGGCAGAGAATGATAAAGGCGTGGCAGAGTATGCCCGAAACGAAGCTATGAGGGCCAAGCGGGAGGCTGAGTTTGCCAGAAACGAGGCTGAGGCTGCCAGGGAAACGAGGATGAGGGTTACAACGCGGGGGTAGCTGAAACCCAAGCCTCCCTTAAAGCCCAAATTCCCGGAGTATGCAAGCTATACTGCTCTCAGGTTTGGGAAGAGGCCTTAAAGCGAGCTAGAGTGGATGCTTCGTCTGATTTGTGGAAAGCGGAGAGCATATTTTACCCTACAGCCATCCGTGAGGCCACCTCCACCAACTCCGAGGCTGCGAGCGATCAACACGAGGGAGGGGTCACTTAGTCAGAAATTGCACAGGTCGGCGTCCCTCCTGGCGAGTCGCTTAAAGGGGGAGAGCTTCATGATGTGATAGAAGCACTTGAACGTATGGATCCCGAGGTACCCAAAGAGGACGCCGAGCCTATGGTCAACGCTCAGATCCCTGATGCCGCAGAGCCAGCCATACTTGCCCAGCCCCTGCAGGCAATTCCCCTCGCTGTGGTCCCCAAGAGTACCAACACCGATCCTGCTCAGTCTTCCCCAGAAGGGACTGTCCTCCAGGGCGTTGAAGCTGGTCCTGTTCTGCCTTCCCAGGATGTGGCCGACACAGAATTGAAAAAGTAAAAACCCCGGGCAGCCTTCGTATTTGTTTTTAGTTTAATGATTAACTAGTTTCTTTTTTTATTTTGAAAACTTTGTAATCTGCTGGTAGTTTGAACCTGTTGAACACATATATGAAAAAAAAAATTCTTCCTCTTTCCTTTTGGTTACTTGTTAGTTGCCCTTGTCGATACTTACTATTGTTTATGATTTTTGAACTAATTATCTTAACATGTATGAATGGTTGTGCATGCGATATATTTAGAATCATGTTTCGGAACGTTAGCTTACCCGCACCTATAGAGCCTTGAACTCATGTTTGAACTTCCTTCAATGGAGATATAGGCATCATCCGAGATGTCCCGTGTATTGATAGGTCCAACTTAGTATCCAGATTTCGTTTAAGTAGTTGGCTTCCCCATAAGTTTGAGTCCGAGGACCATGCAATACCTTGGTTTTGTCCAAAACTTAGCTTTTTTAAGTAGTTGGTTTCCCCATAGATTTGAGTCCGAGGACCATGCAATACCTTGATTCTGTCCAAAACTTGATTTTTTAAGTAGTTGGTTTCCCCATAGGTTTGAGTCTGAAGACCATGCAATACCTTGGTTCTGTCCAAAACTTAGCTTTTTTAAGTAGTTGGTTTCCCCATAGGTTTGAGTCCGAGGACCATGCAATACCTTAGTTCTGTCCAAAACTTGATTTTTAAGTAGTTGGTTTCCCCATAGGTTTGAGTCTGAGGACCATGCAATACCTTGGTTCTGTCTAAAACTTGATTTTTTAAGTAATTGGTTTCCCCATAGGTTTGAGTCCGAGGACCATGCAATATCTTGGTTCTGTCCAAAACTTAACTTTTTTAAGTAGTTGGTTTCCCCATAGGTTTGAGTCCGAGGACCATGCAATACCTTGATTCTGTCTAAAACTTAGTTTTTTTAAGTAGTTGGTTTCTCCATAGGTTTGAGTCCGAAGACCATGCAATACCTTGGTTCTGTCCAAAACTTAGCTTTTTTAGTAGTTGGTTTCCCCATAGGTTTGAGTTCGAGGACCATGCAATACCTTGGTTCTGTTCAAAACTTAGCTTTTTAAGTAGTTGGTTTCCCCATAGGTTTGAGTCCGAGGACCATGCAATACCTTGGTTCTGTCCAAAACTTAGCTTTTTAAGTAGTTTGGGGGAATTAGCCCCTCGGCTATGGTGTGGGACATTGGTTTAGGGGGACTAGCTCCTCGGCCAAGCCCCTAGAACCATCCATGCTACTGACGCTTCGAAGCGTAGCCCCTAGTGAAGAAATGTAGCCCCTAGTGGAACTTTACGCTAGAACACTACCACCGGCTGTTGGAAATGACAGGGGAACTGTCTCAATCCACCGCCTGTGCCAACACACAAGCCTTTCCCATAGACGACGCCAATTGTAAGGACCCAATTTGTAACGACCCAAAATGATACTGGGTTCACACGTAAAAAAGGCCCAAACAATATCATTTGTAGAGCATGGGTTTGAAAAGTTAGGCCTTGGTCACCGGACGGTGGTTAGTCGTGGTGTTCATACAGAATTAAACCGTGTTCGCTCGAGGAGTCTTTCTCCTTGAGGCGGTCTGGGAGGCTCTGGTTCTTGGTCTTTTTTCCCCAGCCTCCCTTTTTTTTGGCGCATCAACCTTCACATTATATAGCCCTTCTTGGTTGATCCTAGCCCTTCACTTGTTGATCAGGCAGGTGCCTACTTAAGTACCCGTCCCATCAGCTGCCTCCCCTTGCTTTTTGTTAGTTGCGATGACTGAAGTCACCCTGTTCAGGCGTCTTTTCTCATTAATATGGTTAGGACGTTTGCGGGCGCATTTAATGCGGAGGGGACGTATTTAACTTGAACCAGTTCCACACCGTACCCCCACGTGAGTCCCATTCTACTCGCCTCTTCTTCAGGGGGCTTTTTGGAGGCAGCCTTCAACGAGAGGTTGCTCTTCCCTTTGAAGTCTTGGAATGCCGAAGACAGGGTCATCCTCGGCTGTGCCCCTGGCATTTCGGGCTTTCCTTATTCGTCCTCCGCAAATACCTTCCTCGGCACAGGCCCTGGGCCCTAGTAGAGCGTGGGCCGGATCATAAGTTCTCTGGCCCCACAACAGTACTTTTAGCAAAAGTTAAATAAGTTATTACCAAATAGGCACTAAAAATAAATCAATTGATGTTTTTGGTAGTAGTTAAAAAACAATCACTATGACCAAAAATGTCATTAGTCAAAATCATATCATATCATGAATATTAAAATGATTTTTTGATCCGTCAACAGTCAACTACTAATTAAGTTGATCAGTTTTCAAAATTAAGTCAATTTCATTTTTGAATCTTCTTTTCGTATAAATTTCAAAGAAATCACATTAGGTGACAAATAGAGATAGAGTAAACCTTAAAATGTTATTATACATTATAAGTCCATTTTAAAATAATAGTGCATTGAATAAAAGAAATGTGAAATTAATTTATTAATAATAATACAAATGATTGTAGGTCCAACTGGATAGAAAAAACAACTAAAAGACGTCAAACACTAGTGTGATTTTTAGCCACCAATTCTCCAATATCAATATTTATGTGAGTTCTAATTATTTTAATTATTAAAGTTTTTTTTTTTTTTATCATCGAATAAGAGTTGAACAACCTATGATAATTTGTATAATTAATTGGAGGTAAAACAAAAAAAAATTTATGCAGGTTTGTCTTTGCTTGGTAAAATATGAAGAACAGCTTAACATTCTGAAAATTTTTCTATTGACCCAACAAACCAATAAAAAACAAACGAACATTTTCTTTTAAGATTGATTAAGTCTATTAATTAACACAGAAAATTTTATGGTAAATTAAAACCTAGTGGCCAAATAAGTAAATTAATTATTTGAGGAATTTTTTTTTTTTTGAGAAGAAGTAATTATTTGAGGAATTAACCATGCAATTTGGAAAATAGCTGGAGGATGGAGTTTCTTTCCCTCTCAAACTCCAGAAAAAGATTGTGATACTTCACTGGATGTGTCCTTTCCTGCTCACTTGCCTTCGGGTCAATATTTTTTTCTTTTTTTTTTTGGTTAAATCCTTCGGGTCAATATCACAATAATAATAACAATTCTTAAACTCTTAAAATATGCAGTTTTTGGAGTATATAAATTATAATTCACCACACAGGTTTATTGAGGCAATATAATAATAAGAATAATTCATATGGGGTTCAAGGGGCAGAACAGATAGGTGAGGCTGTGACTTGGCATGTGGGAATCACTTTTTGTTTTATGGTAAAGAACGAAAGATATCCAGCGCAAGTCGGCCACCATTACACTCAACAGGTTACTCAGAAAAGGAGGGTTCACAAATGTATGGATCTGTTTGTATATACTTTGTTTCAATGGATAACATTTTCCTATATTTGGTATTATTAAAAAAAAAAAAGTCAAAATGAAAGCTATTTTGACTTTTCTTATTAAACAATTTAAACTTTGACGTTAGATAGAATTCAGTATAAAATAACTTTATACAAGGAAAGTTAAGAAATAGTTTTTCAACTCATTTTAAGATTGTTTTCAAAAATTACTTTTGAAAAATGATACATGTTCCATAAAATATTAATGTTGAAACAAATGAAAATTGTAATAGAGATATAACTTTAATTTGTCACAATTTGTTGAAATGATTGAGGGTAGATGACAAAAAAATTTGTGGATCATGAAATAGTGATTATCTACCACTGGAAATCGGTTACTTCAACAAATTGTCACTACAAAAAAAGAGGGCTATAACCGCGCTTGAAAAATGTAGCTATAGCCAATAAAAACGCAGCTATAGCCCCTTGTGGGGACCTAAAGCTGTGTTTCTAAAAACGCAGCTCTATATCGTTGTATAGTTGTGTTTTTTTAGCCCTATAGCCGCGTTTTTCCACACTCATATGTTCGGGACCTATAGCTACGTTTTGTAGAAAACGCGGCTATAGGCCTGGTTTGTGCTGCATTTCAAATGAGGCTATAGTCTGAGGACCTATAACTGCGTTTTATAGGAAACGCGGCTATACTACGATCTAGAGCCGCATTTATAGAAACGCAACTCTAGGGCTTGGCCTATGGCTGCGTTTGAAACGCAGCTCAAACTGGGCTTATAGCCGTGCTTTAAACAAAACACGACTATAGGTCTCGCATCTATAGGGTGTGTAAAAACGCGGCTGTAGGGTTTCCAAAATGCAACTATGGAGCTGCGTTTTTAGAAACGCAGCTAGATACCCCGACATTAGGTTTTCCTGTAGCCGCATTTTATAGGGTTTTTTTTTTAATTTTTTTTTCTTCCTCCACATATTACTGCCCAAAACAAGACCTGTAATTCCTGCCAACACTCAAGATGCAACCAATTGGAACCAACAAAACAAATTGCATAAACAAATAATTACCAAAATATTAATTACATAAACAAAACAATTAAGTTCGTTGCCAAAAGATTAATTATATAAACAAATAATTACATATAAAATACAAGTTCCCAACAAACTTTGGTTTTTACATCACAAAATGCATACCCCTCAACGAATTTCCAACAAGCGTCATGGTACAGCCAATTATCTGTGACAATGAGAACACCGGAAATAAGCTAACGTTTTAAGCTAAAACAAACAGACTCTAAACAAAACCAAATATTTTGCTAGTTGCACTTTAACAAGGTCAACATCTCTTAAATTTTAAGAGTCTTTTTGCTGTAAACGCAGCTCTCGGCATGTTTAAGCTGCGTTTAAATAAACGCAACTCTATAAGTGTTTGAGTTGCGTTTAATAAACGCAGCTCTGGGCATGTTTAAGCTGCGTTTAAAAACACAGCTCTAAGATATATTGAAAAAAAAAAAAAAAAAAAAAAAACAAATCTCAAGATGGCTCTAAAGCTGCGTTTTTGAAAACGTGGCTTCATTCCTACCCAGCTAAACATAGCTTCAACATCACAAAACGCAACTTCAGAGCTGGTCTATAGCCGTGTTTAATAAACACAGCTAAACAGCACCCTGAAGCTGCGTTTTTAAAAAACGCAGCTCCAAAGCATGTTTTTAGTAGTGTGTGACAAAATTTTAACTTTTTATCCCTTTATTGATTTACTTTTAAACGCTGGTTACATGCGAAGAATACAGTAAATGCTTTCTGGGTCAAGAACATCCTTCCCATCAACCTTGAAATTTGATGAGGTTTTAAAAATGGTGTAAAAGCATGCAATATTAAGCCAAGGATGATAGCATGCATGCAATAAAAATGGCGCAAAAGCATGCTTGTCTGTTGATAATCAAATGCATTTTACTATTTTAGGTGAGAGTTGGTTCCATCTTTCCGTCTTATTCTTACATGTGGCTAGAAAAAATAACTAAATTAAGTACAGTTTTCAAATAAAAATTGTTAAGAAAATATAGAATAATATTTGTAGGTGCACTTGATTAGTAACTAGAGCAAGAATTTATATATTTACACATGCATAAAACATATATTTGTAAAACTTTCGCATATATATATATATATATATATATATACTATTGTTATACTATTGTATCAAAAAGTTCATTAACCAAAATATAAAAATTTCTTTTGTGTAATGGAATATAAAATTTTGTAGGTACTCCAATAGTGTAAATTTCATGCCCACATACATGTATAAAAATTTGCTAACGACTTATCTAATAGGATCAAGTTCATTGCAATCTAATCTTGCAATACTTTATATGTATCTAGAGATAAAAATTTTCCATTAATAAAATTTGTGTCAATAGTAATTTTATTCGAAAGTGATAATGTTGCACCAATTACAACCTACAATTTCAATTTGTAAAGAAGAAATTTTTTTTTTTTGTAAAAATTATTATCATCAATCACCAGACCAAGACTATTGTCACTTCTTCTTTCTTTCTTCTTTCTTCTTCTTTTTTTTTTTTTTTTTTAGGTAGAGATCGAATTTCAAATTTCTTATTCGACCATAAAACACATTACCAATTGAGTTAATTGAATTTTTATTTTATTTTATTTATTTATTTATTTATTTATTTTTTTTATCTAACATTACTCATATTTGAATGTAAATTAATCTGTCCAGGCATGGAAACATGTATGGTCCATTGCCCATTGGTCATCACTCCAATTTTAAGATTTTGTCCAACTTTTGGCTAACATACAATGAGCGCAAGAACAAGTTCATGAAATACAAGGAAGGATGACTCTCTGCAGCTAGCATCGTCTTCGAAAGAAACTTTTTTTTTTTTTTTTTTTTTGAGAAAGATCTTCGAAAGAAACTTGACGTTGCAGAAAAGAGAAAAAAAAGTTGTCAATCTTCTTCTTTAGTGATTTTGACTATATCCCCACATATAGAAGGATCATTTGCATGGTGGCTAAAAAAACCTATTATTTTTGCATGTTGAGCTACTTAATTCAATCACAAATTCACAATATGTTGAACTTAACTTTATTATATAGTATATGATAGTGACAATTTGTTTCAAGTAAAACTCTATTACCAAGTCTCAAAATGTTCTATCACGAAAAATATCAAGAAGCACTTAAAATACTTCTCCAATTTTATTAGAATTTTTCTTTTTTTGAGAAACTTAAAAGCATTGCAATGTCTATTTTAAATTATTTTAGCAATTTGTTTTAAGTTAAGGTTTTATGCAACGGTGGATTTGTCAAAAGTTGCATCCAATAAAAAGTTATTAGTTTGTGTAACATTACTTAAAGTTACACAAATAATCACAGATTCACCAGGGCTTGTTGTCAACAAACTAAAAAAAAGTTTTGGAAACAATCATCGTTCATTGTGGTCTACTAGTCTACACAGGAGGAATATGCACAAAGATTGCCATTTCGTGCACGGTAAGGATTAATAAGGATGCATGCTGGTTAAATCATAGAAAATAATTAAGTGTATAAATGTAATAAAAATACACATGGTAATAAAGCCTCTACTTGATCAAAAAAGACTATTTACAAGTTTTTTTTTTGCTAATCAAGGAAGCTTATAAATCACAGAACAATTACATACAAAGATCTTCCTTCAGAGCCAGAATGGCCCCAAGTTGAAAGGGTTCGAGAGGCTAAAACAACCAGATACAAAATAAGTAAATGTTGGGCAGTAAGGAATGCATCACAATGAAAACATCACCTCTCCAGAGACCTCAAAATGAGTAGTAAGAAGATTTATTCAGTTCAAGGCGGGTTGATGGGATAAGATTTTTCTTTGGGATGATCATTGGCACACAAACGAAGCTTTATACCCAAAGTATGGCTATAGAATCATCTATGATGCAGCTAGCAGCTTTCAAGAAAAGCTAGATTCTGTGCTCAAGAATATTCATAGTCAATTATGCTCATTGGAGCTCAAAGATGAAGATAAAGCCATATGGTTAGCTTCTGCTTCAGGAAAATTCTTGTGTGCAGCGGCTTTTGAGGAGATTAGGGACAAATCTCAAGTAGTGAAATAGTGGAAACTGGTCTGGCTCAATCTGTCCATCCCAAAGCATTCTTTTATAGGCTGGTTAGCTTTGAATAATAAGCTACTGACTAAAGAAAGGTTGGCTAAATGGGGTTATACTAGAGCTTGCCTGTATTTTCTGCAGAAACTGTCTCAAAGATGGGAACTTCTTATTCTTTGGGTGCCCATTTGCTAAAAGAATTTGGGAGAGTGTTATGAATTTCTTCCTTGTATCAGATCCTGAATCTGAATGGGATGAACAGGTAGCATGGGGGCTTGCTCACCTAAAAGGCAAAAGTTTTTTAAGAGTATGTGTATAAATTGGCTTGGTGGTCTTCCCTCTACCATATATGGCTCCAAAGGAATGCCATAATGCATGCTAGCACAGTCTTGTGTGAGGAGCAAATTTTGAAAAGCATTAGAAGAAATGTTAGTGCTCGATTGGATTTCAAAGCAAACTTCCAGTATTCTGCAATGAACTCCATTATTGGCAAAAATTGGGGCCTAGATCCTGCTGTGATGCTATGTTCTTAGTTTTATTAGTTGTTTAGCTGCTGCTTAAGTGTTCTTGGTGTTGGTGTTTTGTTTCTATTCTAGTTTTGTTTAGGAAACAGAGTGCTCTGCTCTTTGTTTAGCTTTGGTGCGGAGGCCTTTAGCCTGGGCTGTGTGCTTGTATCTGGTTTGATCGTTTGAGTCTTTGAGTCCTTTTTTTTTCTTTTTTTTTTTCTTCAATAATATTCACTGAATTACCCAAAAAAAATAAGGATAATGTATATAATGGTGTCTGCTAGCTATGATTACAAAATAAAATAGCTCAACCAGGTAAACATGTTCAACTAAATATAGATTAAGCATCCATTTTTTTGCTAAACAGATTAAGCTTCCATTACAAAGCAGGGTGAAGGATCAAACATATAGAGGCAGGTGGTACTATTATACAATCTTTTGAAACAACTCATACTAGACAAGTTTGAAGACCATAATGAATAAAAAAACAGGCAAAATTTTGTTGGGCTATGTGTAGCTGGTTTGTTTTTTTGGCCCATCATGGACCCATTGTTTGGGCGTTTATTTTTCACTTTAGAATTAAGATTTGCTAATGTATTGAGAAACTGTACATGCCTCTATAAAATCTCTTTGACATAGCAAAATTATTACAATCCCATGGATGTAGGCAAATTTTCGAATCATGTAAATCTTGTATCATGTAATTATCTTTGTGCTATTTTTCTTCAAATTTTCGTTTTTCACAAATCTAAGAATTTGAGTAGATTCCTAACAACCAGTATCAGAGCTTGGTTTGAGTGGGAGGCGATGGCAGAAGATGAAGGAAAGGACTTAGGAATCAAGAAGTTTGACAGCACAAATTTTGGGTTTTAGAGAATGCAGATTACAGATTATTTGTATGAGAAGAAATTACATCTACTACTTCTAGGGAGCGACCAAATGATATGGAAGATGCATATTGGCAGGTTCTTGATAGACATGTTTTGGGGGTTATTTGATTAACCCTATCATGATTAGCTGCACACAACATTGTGAAGGAGAACACCACAAATCTGATGAAGACTTCGTCTATTATGTATGAAGAGCCATCAGCAAATAACAATGTGCATCTAATGTGGTCTTCTCCTTCACAATATTGTGTGCAATTGATCTTGACATGGTTAATCGAATAACCCCCAAACCTGTCTATTAAGAAGTTGTCAATTAGCATCTTCCATATCATTTGGCTGCTCTCCTAAAGTGGTCGTTGTAATTTCTTCCCATATATATAATCTTCAATCTACATTATTCAAAATCCAAAATCTGTGCAGTCAAACTTTTTGATTCCTAACGCCTTTTCTTCATCTTTAGCCGTTGTTCCCACTCAAATCAAGCTCTAATATTAGTTGTTGAATTTATCCAAATTTCTAGATATGTAAGAGATGAAAAAATAAAAGAAAAATAACACACAAAGACAATCACATGACACAAGATATACATGGTTCGACAATTTACTTACGTCGACGAAGTTGCAGAGAATTTATTGTGTCAGAGAGATTTTACAGAGGCATGCAATATAGTTTCTCAATACATTAGCAAACCCTAAATCTAAAGTGATAAATAAATAACCTTGGGCCAAAAACAAACCAAACTCCACATAGCCCAACAAACTTAGCTATAATTCCTTAGTTGTAGTTCGTTAGGTTCCCAAATTAAATTCAAACACAGCTGTATTGCAGTGTTATCTTTTTATGAGAAATAAATTTAGTATAATTATTTGTTTGAATATAAATAAAGGGCTTAATGTACAACACCTAAGAAACTTAGATAGCAGAGGAAGGGGATCTTTTTAAGACAGTCCAACTTAAACATACCTTGAATAAGGACTCTCCAAAATGATGTTTACCAAGGAATTAATGCAATACCCCTTTATCTATTTCTATTATTTTAATTTGCTTCCTTCAACTAGAAGAACGGTTTGCAGTCATCAATCTGCAAAATCAGAAAAAATGGGTTTGATCTGCACTACTTCATATCATTCAACAGCTGCTTGCTTGCACAAATGAATGAGATGAAATGAAAGATTTTTTTAAAACAACATCAGGCTGATACCATCAGCACTATCTATTATCTACATGCCTCAATCCTCCCACCTTACAGATTGTACAAATGATCACAATAGTTCCTAACTTTTCTTGCCCACTAAACAGATTAACACTAATCACAATCAACTTGGGTCCTTCAAATCATTCCCAGTCTAACATAAACTAATCCAACGATAATTAAAACCCAGATCTGTATTTGCAACTTTATGCATAGACATGTCAAATTTCACATCATAATCAATAAAAGTAACCACTGCTAATAGTACATAACCCGTATGGTTCTCAATCTAAAGAATAAAAACCATATATCATAACAGTATTCAACAAAAGAGAAATCATAAGTTTTTCAAACTATTTCTCAGTTTGTTTTGATGTAAAATATTTTCAAAAAAATATTTTCCTATTTTACAGTGTTTGTTTTGCAGTAAAATATTTAGTCAAAAGTAAAATATTTTCAGTCAACTAAATCAACTAGACAAATTTTGGTAAAATATTTTACACTTAAAATTTTGGTAAAACATTTTACATTTTCTTTCAAGCTCTCACCCCGATACTCCATCAGACCTCACTCCTCTGTCCCTCTCACGTTCTCTCCCTTTTCACTCTCAAGTTCTCCCTCTCCACTCTCAAGTTCTCCCTCCCCACAAACCAGAGCCACCAGGCTACTCTCAGTTTCGTCGACACCACTCATCTCCGGCAGTTCTCATCACCAGCTCCACCTCTGCCATCGTTGCCTGACTTGCCTCCACAACTCCACCCACCGAGTTTGGTTCAACCACTCAAACCCACTGACTCTTGTTTCGATCTGACCATACACCAACTCTTACTCCACTGATTCTCTTAACACCACCACACCGGCTCTACCTCCACCTTCATCAACTCACCCACCGGTTCTCAGATCTAGTTTACTGAAAATATTTTACCAAAATTTGTCTAGTTGATTTAGTTGACTGAAAATATTTTACTTTTAACTAAATATTTTACTGCAAAACAAACACAGTAAAATAGGAAATTTCTGAAAATATTTTACGTCAAAACAAATAGAGCGATAGAAATTGCAACAATTAGGAACAAAGATCCGCTATCTTTGGCTTGTTTCATTATTTTTCATATAAAACAACCAAAGTATATAAAAGGAAAAACTAATTAAACACATGACATACTGCATTTGGTGGAGACGATTTTTGTTCCAACACTATTTTTCTCTGATTCTGGGAGAAAAGGAATAGGAATTGGCCACCATGGGTACACAAAGGTGTTAACACTGCCCCCACGGATAAAAGTTCATGTCAGAAACTGTACAGATCACTTCTTGAGTGTGACTGCATGTTGCAGATTATCAAGTACTGGTTCAATTCCAAAGATTTTTCATATAAAGTGTGGCATAGAAAACTTGGATATATAAGATTATAATCCTAGCCACGCCGCCACATAGATGATAGAAGTAGAACAGCAAAAAAAAAAGGGTATGCATGATTCGGTCATTAAAAAAGATTTTTAATACTAAAATAATTTATTAAAAAACAAAGAACAAGAAGATAAAAAATACCATTCAGCAATAATAGATCCATTCTAACCTCAACGGGTTTGTAACAATTATACTTTGGTAAAACCTATTGCACATGCAACCAATTATAACTGAAAACATGGACAAAGCCATTTATGAATTGCCCCCTTTATTTTTTATTTCTTTAAAGAATAGAACTATTTATATAGATACTAATTTTAGCTTACATTTTGACCATCTTAATAATATTATTTATTTTTCTTTATACAAGATAGAAATTCTATTTTTGCCTAATCTAAGTGTATATGTGTGTGAATTTCCTTACTAGAGACTTAAACTTAGACCATTGCCTTCCACACCCCACAAGTACTTATACTTGTAGAGTTATTGATCATTATAAAAGAAATGTTATAGTTACAACATTTTTATAAACGATTGAGGTAGCAAATCCTTATTAGTTTATATCTGGACCCACTACATACATCACATTTTTACTTACTAATAACCACTCATCACAATAACAATTTGTAAAAAGTTTGTAGATATAGTATTTTCCTCTTTTTAAAGGCCATTTTCAGATCTAAAATCTAAAACAAAATATAAAAATCCAAAAAATTAGTTTAATAACAAAAATTACCAATAGCAAAACTAAAAAAAATAAGACAACTGATTTAACCAAAAAAAAAAAAAAAAAAACTTGGTCCTTTAAAAAATGTTAAATAAAATAATTTTGTCATTGCCAACAAAAGACACTACACATAAAAATAATAATTGTAGGGACACGATTTTTAATGACCCAAGGATGACGTTGGGCTCGTGTGTAAAGGGCCCGAACAATATGATTTGTAGAGAGTGGGTTTGGAAAGGCCTGCCTTTGGGCGCTGGGTTTCGGTCTGGTCCCGGTTTCATGAGCGATCATACAAAGATGGGTTTGGACTGTATAGCTGAGCCTTGCATCAATGTAGTTTGAAAGGTTTGACTCCTCGGAATTAGTCCAAGGAGCATTACATTCTCACCATTCCTCCTCCTTTTTCTTCCTTCTTTCTCCGGGGCCCCCTCTTTTTTAGCTCTCTTTTCCCTTTTATACTAGTATTCACTTCCCCTTCTTCATCTACGTGTCAGTTTCTCCTTATTTGGGGTAATTACTCGTCCTATCAATCCATACGTCAGAGTGGTTGGGAAAAGCTGGATAGCATGGTATGGAGTATGGCTTGTCAGGCGTTGGGCTCCACATTATGGTGTTGGCAGCTTTCTCGTTTGTACTGCTCTTGTACTGAGTTTGTCCTTTTTCCACAAACGTTTTGTGAGGTGTTGAGCGTGAGATCGTCCTCGGCCATATTCTTGGGCCGTTAAGGGGCTTTCGTCATACATCCTCGGCAGTAGGCTCCTCGGCTTGGGCTTTGGGCCCTTAATGTGAAGTGGGCTGGGATTTCAAATTTTAGGCCCCACAATAGCCCCTCAAAATCCTGCTTCCCTACTTTTTAGTTGGGGAGGAGAGTTTTGGTGATGTTGGGCCCGTCTCGCGGTTTGCTCAAGTTCCGCACCTTATTGTTGTTTGTGTTCTTCCATTTGCATAGGAGATGTGCCGAATTTAAGAGGCATTACTTTATTCTTCACCCATGCAGTGTCCTTTTGATGTTTCAGTATTCGAGGCGCGCCCTCACGAGAACCTTTAAATCTTGTGGTGGCGGATGGTGTTGGAAATTGTGCCAGAGCTGCCTTGTCCGCAGCGTTTCTTAGGAATCTGCTCAAATTAAATGACACCACCTTACCCTTTATATAAGCAGGATAGGTGGTTATTCTCCTGGCATATAAACCCTTCTGCTCCCTTCAAAACCATAACCTTTTATCCATAACCAGTTCCCACATCCAGTGTCGTCCTCCCTTAGTGCAATATGTTTGAGGCTTGGGTGGAGGTGGAGGAACTTCACCCACCACAGAGGCACCGGACCCTTCCAAGACTTAAGGTGATGTGGTCTGGGCAGGGGAGGCACAGATTTAAGGTGTCCTCCTCCTTGGATATGGTGGGAACGATACCCCCCCTCTTTCAGTCAAAATCCGAAGCAGGTTCTGGTCACACCAGATTTTTGGTATGTCAGAAGAAAGGTTTTTCGCCATCAGCGCCGTCTACGATACCGCAGGCGTGGTTCCGTGGAGGCTCATCAACTTCCGGTTCCCTGCACCTTTTCTTCAGCAAGGCTAACCTCGAGTTGGACTCCCGGCACCTTTTCTTCAACGGTGCCGACCCGAAGTCGGCCTCTTTTGCTACCTGAGTTATAGGCATGTAAAAGTATTGAGGAATGGCTCCCCTAGACGAAGTTTTAAAGCGGCAACACGTCTCTCCCCTGCACCTACTCTTCGGCTTTTTCTTAATCCCTTGTATTTTTTCTTTTTTGTTTTGTGTAGTTAGTTTCAGTGTGAGCTTATTTAAGCTCTTTCAATGTACGCTGTACGGTTTCTTTGTCTTAATAAAAGAGGAATTTATTTACTTGTTTTAAATATTTTTCTTTTTTGCAACAACTATTTTGTGAATGGGTGTGCTCCATATGTGTTTTTCTTCAATGATACTTAGAGCAGGAAACCTTGAAACATAATCCGACTAATTCTAATTTACCGACATTACCAGGCATAATAATGATAATTCACAGTAAATTAAACTCAGGAAACTAACCGAGATAACAGCTGAATACTCCGTAATACATGCGAGGAGACCGTCCGAGAACAATAAACTCTAAATAATTCATCCGAGGGGGTAACCGAGCAGTGAGGGACTCTAACTGCGTTCTGACAACGTATGGCACTATATTGCAGTCGCACCAATTCCTCTGGTACCAAGAATCCGAGGGTAGGCTGGGGAATCCATGCAGCCTTGGGATTAGCCCACTTATCAATGGGGAACTCTTTCGCGGGGTAGATTCTAAGGGTCATATAACGTCCAGGTTGTGTCCAATCCCCGTATTGTCTCTTCTAAGTAGTTGGTTTCCCCATAGGCTTGAGTTCGAGAACCATGCAAGGCCTTGGTTCTGTCCAAAACTTGTATATTTTCTTTTAAGTAGTTGGTTTCCCCATAGGCTTGAGTCCGAGGACCATGCAAGGCCTTGGTTCTGTCCAAAACTTGTAGTTTTTTCTTTGTGTACTTGGTTTCCCCATAGGCTTGAGTTTGAGGACCATGCAAGGCCTTAGTTCTGTCCAAAACTTGTAGTTTTTTCTGTGTGTACTTGGTTTCCCCATAGGCTTGAGTCCGAGGACCATGCAAGGCCTTGGTTCTGTCCAAAACTTGTAGTTTTTTCTGTGTGTACTTGGTTTCCCCATAGGCTTGAGTCCGAGGACCATGCAAGGCCTTGGTTTTGTCCAAAACTTGTAGTTTTTTCTGTGTGTACTTGGTTTCCCCATAGGCTTGAGTCCGAGGACCATGCAAGGCCTTGGTTCTGTCCAAAACTTGTAGTTTTTTCTGTGTGTACTTGGTTTCCCCATAGGCTTGAGTCCGAGGACCATGCAAGGCCTTGGTTCTGTCCAAAACTTGTAGTTTTTTCTGTGTGTACTTGGTTTCCCCGTAGGCTTGAGTTCTTGGTTCTGTCCAAAACTTGTAGTTTTTTCTGTGTGTACTTGGTTTCCCCATAGGCTTGAGTCCGAGGACCATGCAAGGCCTTGGTTCTGTCCAAAACTTGTAGTTTTTTCTGTGTGTACTTGGTTTCCCCGTAGGCTTGAGTCCAAGGACCATGCAAGGCCTTGGTTCTGTCCAAAACTTGTAGTTTTTTCTCTGTGTACTTGGTTTCCCCGTAGGCTTGAGTCCGAGGACCATGCAAGGCCTTGGTTCTGTCCAAAACTTGTAGTTTTTTCTGTGTATACTTGGTTTCCTTATAGGCTTGAGTTCGAGGACCATGCAAGGCCTTAGTTCTGTCCAAAACTTGTAGTTTTTTCTTTGAGTACTTGTTCTCTGTATTTATTTATTTATTTTTCGAAGGTTAGCCCCTGGACCAAGATGGGAAGAGTTAACTTGAGGCTGGAAGCCCCTAGAGCTGGCCGTGCCATTGGCACTGCGAGACGTAGCCCCTAGCGGGAGTTGATGCCGGAGCAACAATTGCATGTTGCTAGAAATGGAGGAAACTTCGCGGACCTCTGCTTGATATAGACCTGACTCCACTGCCAGCCGCGCCAACGCGCAAGCCTTCCCACAGACGGCGCCAATTGTAGGGACACGATTTTTAACGACCCAAGGATGACGTTGGGCTCGTGTGTAAAGGGCCCGAACAATATGATTTGTAAAGAGTGGGTCTGGAAAGGCCTGCCTTTGGGCGCTGGGTTTTGGTCTGGTCCCGATTTCATGAGCGATCATACAAAGATGGGTTTGGACTGTATAGCTGAGCCTTGCATCAATGTAGTTTGAAAGGTTTGACTCCTCGGAATTAGTCCGAGGAGCATTACATTCTCACCATTCCTCCTCCTTTTTCTTCCTTCTTTCTCTGGGGCCCCCTCTTTTTTAGCTCTCTTTTCCCTTTTATACTAGTATTCACTTCCCCTTCTTCATCTACGTGTCAGTTTCTCCTTATTTGGGGTAATTACTCGTCCTATCAATCCATACGTCAGAGTGGTTGGAAAAAGCTGGATAGCATGGTATGGAGTATGGGCTTGTCAGGCGTTGGGCTCCACATTATGGTGTTGGCAGCTTTCTCGTTTGTACTGCTCTTGTACTGAGTTTGTCATTTTCCCACAAACGTTTTGTGAGGTGTTGAGCGTGAGATCGTCCTCGGCCACATTCTTGGGCCGTTAAGGGGCTTTCGTCATACGTCCTCGGCAGTAGGCTCCTCGACTTGGGCTTTGGGCCCTTAATGTGAAGTGGGCTGGGATTTCAAATTTCAGGCCCCACAATAATAATAAAAGAAAACTCTTGCTGGCTAAGGCGACCACGCAAGCCAAAGTCACTATGGCATCCATGTAACTAACCGCAGAGCCACCACCTCTAACTCTAAGTCATGACTCCGTCTTTGATTAAAATTGTGACTTTAAATCATGATTTCAAACTTAAAAAATGTTCAGTTATAATAGGTCGTGTGTGTATGCATGCACATAAACATTGCCCTTTATACTTTTCTCTCTTTCATAGTAATATTTTGTGGGAGAGAAGGAATTGGAGTTGGGCACCATGGGAGCACAAAGGTGTAGATACTGCCCAACTTATAAAAGCAATCATCAGCAATATCATGGATCAGTTTTAGCCTTTTCTTCTTCATGTTGCACATTATCAACTACTGTTTGATTTCCAAATACACAACATCACCATCTCTAGGATCATGAGTTAGAACCCTTAATCCATAATCCAATAAATCTTTCTTCTTCACAATCTCTCTCAGCCAAGCGTTTGCTTGAATCCATATCCTGGAACCCAAACATGTGCTCCGAACGCCACATGCCGCCTTCCTTATAATCCTTCAACTCCAACACAGTTAACCCTAGATGATCAAAGAATCGTAAAACCATGCAGATTCTCAGGCACCCATTACACACTCCCATGCAATCCACCATTTCATCGAGGCCTATCCCTAGATTAATGAAACAACACTCACAATTGTTTGGATCAAACCCAAAAATGCTCCACTTTGAACTCTGCCAGAAAATCATTCTACCAAATGCAACAACACCACCGGTACTCCTCAAAAGCAGTCTTTTATGGCCACATATATCCATAGCTGCGCTCTCCAAACCAAAAGGTTGTTGTTGTGGGCGTGATGACATCTGTACCTCTCACCATTCACCTGTATCAGATGAGAAGATTTCCACTATGATATTATTATGAAGATCAAGAATTAGACGTACCACTCTGTACCAACTCTCCATTCTATCATGGTTATTATAACCAGAATCACAAACCAACCCAACATGGAGCCTTCCAGGTACTTCACGAACAGGAGGGAGTTTCAGCCACTGCATGGTAATACAGTTTACGATGTAGTAATTATTAGAAGAAACTCTACCGAGGCACAACAAGATGTCTTTGCATGAAGCTACTACATCAACAGATTCTCCGATAGTACTAGTATTGAATTCACCGTACTTGAATTTTTCCTTGATTATATAGATTTTTTTGCTGAGTTGCTTATCTGGGTACTGAAAAAGAAGTGTCACTGGCAACTCGTTGTGGTGACGAGCCGCAAAAACTCTAAGCGTAAAGGTTATTAGAGTGAACCAGTGCTTGGAGATGCACTTGCATAGAGCCAAGGATTGAAGAGGGAGTCTATAGAGAATTTCGACTTTGAGACTTTCTAGTAGGATATCCATGAGAAAACTTTGAAAAAAATTATTGTGGGTTTAGCGCTTTCACGTTCATATAATCAGTTTTTTTTCAGAAAGACTTATATAGAATCTAGTTTATATAAGCTAGACTAAAACTAATCTTATCTTCTCTTCTTAGTAATAAAGGGGTGGATAGAATAGTATTTTTAGAACAGTTTCTTGGTTTAGTCGTGTACGTAGCTAATATTATATATTGTTTATAATTAATTGTTAAACATTAGGAAAAACAATAATTTTTCTACAATCTCTCGTAAAAAAAATAAATAAAAAAATACAAATCCTATCAAATTAACAATTGTGGGATGTATAACATCATCAATCGATCCTATCGAAGTAAGAATTGTAGGATGTATCATATCATCTTAGAAATGTATAAGTTGGGTCTAGAAGCTATGTTTGCATCAAATAGCTATCTTCTTTGCGATAGGTACACTTTCATTAATTATTAGAATAATGTAATTTATTAATGCTCCATTACCTCGGTTTCAAGGAATTAAAAATCCTACTTCAACTAAAATTCTATTCATTTGTTAGGGTTAAACTTTCTTGAATTATTAAATTAGTTTATCTTGGCCAGGATAGTTTTATACTTTTATTTAGTTAAAGCTCTATGAGCTAAGTTTGAAGAAATTAAAAATTATACTTCAACTAAAATTCTATTTATCTTTTTAATTGATATGATAATTTTAATTATTTGAAACTCTATTATTTAAGTTTCAAGAAATTTACAATTCTACTAAAATTTGAGGAAGAGAAACATTGTACTTGTGAGAATTGGTGTTGTACGTGGAAGGGTAGTGGAGAGAGATCACTTGATGTTGCCTTGTCATGTTGAAAGAAAATTGTGGAATATGGATTTTGCTATCTTTGACATTGAAATAGTCCTAATATGGAGGGCTATCCTTCACTACTTACTGTGGTGCATATGAAGATACAATAAGCTTTACGGGTTTCAGAGGACAATTCTAGAGTCCAAAGCGGATTTTTTAAGAACTCCATTTGAATGGGTGACAACATCAGTATGATGTCCATAATAGCATCAGCATTTGTGATGCCAAAAAATTTAGCAATTTGGTACTATAAAAAGCTACTTTATCTATTTTATCACTTCATTTTACAAAACACCCAATATCAGTAGTTTTACTTTAGCATTCAACACAATAAAATAATATAAATAACATAATAAAATAATATATCTACTGCAATAAACAACAATAAGTGTGTGTTTGGATACTAATGAAAAATTAAAATTATTTTATTATTCAGCTTATTTTTGCTACTATTCATGGGTCCACTATACTTTTTTGTACTATTCATAGGCCTCACTGTACAATTTCAACTAACTTTTACCTTTATCTACATTATAAGTTTTCAGTTTCAAGCTTTCAGCAAAATAAATGGTATCCAAACAGACCCTTACTATCACCAATACAATCAAATAATATATTTTTTAATAAATTTTTTTTCTTTTACCATCTTAGCTACCTTGCACAACCATCTTTAATTGGTTGTGCACTGTGGCTCAAAGGTCAAAAAATTTGGCTTTACCTCTCTATTGATGTAGTCCACTTTGCTATATCTTAATGATAAATTTAGCATTTTAGCAAAATGCCTACACCAATACTAATGCTTTAAGTCTCAACTGCGTACTCAATGCTTTTCTAGTTTCTAATAAAATTATTACATAAAAAAATGAATTATATCTATTGACACTAATAATATCACCTAACTTTTCACACTATTCCCTTTTTCTTGTGTTTTTATTATTTAATCCTAAACAATTATGTTGAATATACAAAAAACTATGAGTTGAGTTATTAAGGGGCCGTTTGGTAGAGAAGTTTAGCAACATGTTTTCAGTTTTTTAACAACATTATACTCATTTCCACACATTTTTTCATCCACACGTATTTCCAAAAAATACAAACAACATTAGTAGAACAACGTTACCAAACAGCCCCTAATATTCTAGAAGAGGCGATAAAGATGGTATATTATAATCAATCTATAATAAAAGTAATATAACAATAAAAACTAGTCAAAATAAAAGGGAATGAAAACCTTTGGATTTTTATGTAGCAGTGCTAGCTAGAAATTGAATTTTGGTAGTTGGGGATGAAGATTTGAATTTTGATGTTAAAAATACAAATAATAAAAGTAGAATAATGCTACATACTTAAAAATTTTCACAATATTTTTCATAATGGTTAAGTTGTATGCTTTTACTTATATATTCTCATATAGGTCCACCATTTATAGCATTTTTTAACCTATCACAAAGAGCAATAGTAGCAGATTACCTATATTTTCTTCCTATTTGTTACTTTCCCTATTTTAGCCAACGACTTTTTTCTCACCTATATTGAATTTTCAATTCTAAAACATATTTCATTTTAATGGGCATCACATCATATTCCCCAATTATTGGTAAATGGGTATGGGTAAGTTAATGACTTTGCAACCAATCTACCAAAACTAACCTGAATCAACTCAACCCATCAGGTTGAGTCAATTTTTAGGGGTTGATGGGTTGGTTAGGTTGTGAAATTTGTTTTTACAGTGGTTCGGATTAGGTTTGGGTCATAAGATTCACAAATTCACTTAACCCGATGCAAACCACCTATATTTAATATATATTTAAATATATATTATATAATTTATTATTTACTTTTTTTTGCCCTTCTTTCTAAATAAAACCCAAACCTTGAGTTCTTCTCATATAGTTTGTGTTGATTTGGTGTTATGCTCAAGATTATTTGGTTATAAATTTATTCTTCTTTTGTAGTGATGTTGTTCTAATTCTCAATTTAATATTAATAATAATAATTAAAAAAAAAAATCTTTCCAACCCATAGATCCAATCTAATTCATGTGGGTTGAGTTGGATTCCTGTGATGAGTTGGATTGGGTTAGATTTTTTTTAACCTGCCAATGAGTTGAAAAAAGTTGGATTGGGTTAGATTTCTTTTAACCTGCCAATGAGTTGAAAAAACCTCTTAACCTGACCCAATCCAACTTATACACACCCCTATATAAGGTTTTTAGGTGTTTGATAACATATATTCATCATTTTATCCCATTTTAGGCAATTTGCTACTAATGCTAACTAGATGCAATGTCATGCAATGTCAAATTTTATATGTATAGGCTCTAAAAGATAAAAAAAATAAAAAAATCTAAAACCACAAATCATTTTACAACTTCTTTGTCACAGCTTTCACGTGACAAAGTATAAATGTATATCTAAGTGATAGATAATTATTCACAGTCTGTCATGTCAAAATTGTAACTCATAAAAGTAACGTAACATATATGAATAATGATAGAATAAAAGTGATGAATCTACAACATTACTTCATCACTACTCATAACTCGTCACGCGACCAAATCGTGGATTTTGTCATGGTAATAGCATTATTCCGTAAAATATTCAACGAGTAGTATTTTGCCAGGTCAGCAAATCAAAATTTAAAAAGGTAATGAAAGATTTTAAAATTTTTTTTTTATGAGTTTCTTTTCTGGCAGCGGTGCTCTGCTGGCTACGGTTACGGACCACGAGGAACGGGAGGGGAAGAAGGAGTGAGGAATAGTACTACACACCCAAAACAAACGCTCTCACAAACAAACTTCTTCTTCTCTAGAGAGAGAGAGAATTTTTCTAGAGAGAGAAAATGGGGAATCAGAAGCAGAAATGGACGGCGGAGGAAGAAGAAGCACTACTAGGCGGAGTAGCGAAGCACGGCCCTGGAAAATGGAAGAACATTCTCAAAGATCCTGAGTTCGCTCCTTTCCTCACTAACCGTTCCAACATTGACCTCAAGGTCACTCCTTATTTACCTTTGCATGCCACTCCCAATGTCTTAGCTTATCCACTCTCACTTTTAGGGATTTTTTTTTATTTTGTTTGGTTCTGAGGGAAAATTGGATTTTTTTTTCTCGGGAATAGTTTTTGGAAATTAGGGTTTACTAGGCCTGTAATGGTGTCATCAAACCCTAAATTTCCAGCATTGTAGTGTCGTTACTTGAATTCTTCTATGCTCATCAACGTAGAGTAATTTTAGTTATATAGAATGAGTTCTCAGCTCTTAATTTGTAGGATTTTTGTTTTATTTTTGGCAGCTAAGGTGCTGTTTGGTTCGAGGGATATTTGGATTTTTTGCTTCTCGAGAAATTTTTTGCAATTTACGCTTCTATTAGGCCCCAGTGTGAAGCCTTGAATTTTCAGCTTTGTAATGTTGTTGTTTGAATTCTTCAGGATTGTTGTTTATGCACAAACACATACTCTTATGTAATAGAGGGAAAGAGTGAGAGAAATTTATTTATATAAAATGACTTCTTAGCACTCAATTTGTAGGATTTTTTTTGGCAGCTAAGGTGCTGTTTGGTTCTAGGAAAAATTTGATTTTTTTTTTTTTTTTGAGAAAATTTGTGCAATTTACGCTTGTATTATTTAGGCCCCAATGTGAAACCTTAAATTTTCAGCTTTGTAGATTTCTTAATTGAATTCCTTAAAATGTTGTACACACAACTTAGCAAGTTGTGGAAATAGGGGTTTCCAGTTTCCATAGCATTATTGATTTTGTTACATGTATAACGACTTATCTGCAGGGCAAATTCGGAAAATAATTTCATTTTAATATTAATTATTTAAATTTGACACTTTGACACTGTTTTGAAGGTTTTTGGGATCTAAAACTTTTCTAAAGATCGTGTTAAACTCGATCTCCTCACTTTAATGCTTAAAATTGTATTTTCAAAACAAGATTTTGTAAAAAAGACCATTGCCAAATTCAAAACAATGTCTATTTAAATAATTATTAAAATAATAATATTTTCCAATTTTCCCTTATCCACTCAATTTTAGGGCTTTTTTCGGTTTACATTTTGGACCCTAAGGTGTGTTTGGTTATGAGGGAAAGTGTTTGTTTATTTTGCCAGGAACTTTGGTGTAGTTTATGGTTCTGTGTATTTATATTGATAGGCTGTGATTGCTTAGAAAAATCCTAGGTATTTGGCTGTTTGAGTCTGAGCTATGTGTGTTTTAAACCTAACATGGAAATGGTATTTTAGAATGCATGTAAAGCAAAAACCCTAAATTTGTTCTCATAACTGAGAACTCCTTTATTCTAGGTCGAAATGTTAATCCTAGACTGTTTTACTTGAAACTCTAATTTTTCAGCATTTTAGTTTTCTTAATTGAATTTATTTATATTTGTTATCTAGTTCTGAGAAACTTTAATGGTGTCATAAAATCAGAAAAAAAAAAAATGTTATATATATATATATATATATTAGTTAAGCTTTTGTGAAGTAGAGCTAATAAGGAAAGGAAGAAGTGTGTTTCAAATATGGAGAAGTGTTTCAAGCCTTTGAGTTATTGTATTATTGTAGTTTATTTCAATTTACTTAGCACAAATCGATTTGAACCTCAGTGCTGTTATCTGACTCATTCTTGATTACCTACCAGGACAAATGGCGAAACCTGAGTGTTAGCACTGCTGGACAAGGCTCTAAAGAGAAATCGAGGACCTCAAAGATAAAGGCTATAACAGCTGCTCCACTCCCCAATGTTCAACATTCTGCTCCTGCTGCTCCACTTCTTCTTACTGCACCCCCTGATACTGTCATGGATGATGCCCCTAATAGCACACATGAGGGGAAAAATGCTCCACGGTAAGTGTTTGTCTTCCTCCTCTTCTCCAACTCCTTTATATGACATGTATAGTATGTGAATGTTATGCCAAGAATTAGTTGTCCTTTTATTTATCTCTTTTTCCCATATATTAAGTAATGCATGACTTGTGTGTACCTATCAGAAGAAATCTATTTCTAAAGTATGGTGTTCTCAAACTTTTATAACTGCCATTGTTTTTGTTGTTATCTTATATAATTCCTCATAACTTGGTTGGAAAATCTGGCTAGATGGCCACCAGAATTTCTAACAACTGCTTACCAAAATATCTTAAAATAAGGGCGTAGTGTCACTTTGACATTTGTATATAACTAGCAACTCATGCAATGCACATGTAGTTTTCTTTATTATTTAGTTTTAAATATCTTGTCGACAAAATATATAAAATCCGATTCTTTTATTTGTATGGTTAATACCTAAAAACCAAAATGAAATCTTTTTTGTAAAATAATGTTATTTTCACCAAGTATCTAGACCCATCACCATCAAGATCATTTCAAAGATATATAAATCAAAGCAAGCAAAGGGGAAAATTTTGCAATATAAATATAAAAGAAATCAAACAATTTATCAGTTATAATTGTTATAAATTTAATGATTGTCATAATTTAGTAAATATTAATCAACATGTGTCTTGATCTACATATCAAGAATACTGAATTAAAAACACAATATCAATAATCAAGATGAATTGCATTATTCAAAGTCGAAAAAAATTCATAGAAATTAAGCTGTAATCAAACTATTTTAGTATTAATCCACACAACCTATCTTAATTTCAAAGATGGGATCAATTTTTGCAGTTGTTAGTATGATAGGAGTAGAATACAAATTTACATGTGTTTCCAAAACATCACCTTTTGTACCTTAGTTTAGGTAGGGTTTAAAGTGTGAGCCCATCCAAGTATCCCATTATTTTTAGCCCATATACCCAGTTTTTATGAGCAGAAGTAGTTGCAAAAGTGTTGATCAAAAGAAAAGGAAGCAAAACATAAATTATTTGTCTCCTTGAAAATAAAATTTTCTTTAAAAGATAAAATAAAATTGAAATTTTGGAATGATAGTTGTTTATTTGATTATTATAGAACTAAGAGTTATTTAAGTCTTATCACATCCATGTGAATCATAAATCTGAAGGATAGATTTATTGCTATTCGAAGCGATAATTTTAAATCAGAACAATGATTTTAATTTTCAATTAATTATTGGTAGAATAAGGGTTGTCAATTAAGAAAGTAATAACTTATCCTGGAAACTCACTCTATCCTTTCTCAAAATAATAGAGTTTTAGTTAGCTTGGTTTTTTCTTTTTTTCTTTTTATAAGTTTTTTAATTGTAGGACTATATTTTGTGTAAAGTTAGCTATGCCACTTGGCAGAATGTATGACACTCTAGAGTTTAAAATTGAACTTTCTCTCAGCTTCCACTTTAATATACTATAATAGATAATAGATATGATGTGATGGAAGGTACTTACTAGAAGGTTAACAATGGAAAGGAATGGGGAGCTACCTATTTGATTCCACCAATTTGATTACATTGTTACATGCAGCTATTATTACAAATCAGATTTTAAATTACTCTGCTTTTCATTTCACATGTTCAATCCAGGATTTGGAGACAATTCATATATATATGATAATTTGATTTCATCATTTGTTGTTCTTATTCTTTTGAAGCATGTCATGACTATGAATCTAGTTTCAAACAACTTGAAGTGGAAAGCCTGTTGTTTATATGTTTTTGACATGCTACAACTTTGCTACCTTACTGTCACAATTATACAACATTTACATAACTATTATATTCTCTTTGCATTTAGTTTGAAGCCATCCGGCTATGTATGAGAATGACAAACATCTTTTCACAACTTTTTTATTTTATCAAGGTCTCTTCACGGGGCACTTGATGCTGTTTTCTTTTTCTTACCAGGTACAATGCAATGATTTTTGAAGCTGTTTCAACAACAAAAGATACAAATGGATGTGATATAGGTGCCATTGTTCACTATATTGAGGTCAGATGGAGGTCTCTTCTTATTTTTAATCCTTGTATGTCTTGGAAAATATTTTGTCCTGAAGGAAGCTCCATTAGGATGTAGAATATCCCTGCCATGGTTGAAAAAACCATCCCTGCATACAATTAGAATGAGAGAAGAAACCAAATTCTACCAAACATTGAAGTTGTGCTAGAAAGACATGAAATGCACTTCTTCAAAGCCTTTCAAGATGACAGGAACTTAAAATCAAACTGATTTGGTTGCACACTTTGAATCTAATTCTGCAATCACTATTTACTGCAAGCTTTGGCATTAAAATACAATGTTGTGAATATGTTGGCCAAATGTCCCAGCAGAGCCAGTGAATGCTTCACAGCTTAAGTATTGTCTAGTGCTCTCTTGCAAGAGAGTAAGTAGAAGTCATTTCCTTTAGGATGGGGTAATGTTGATGATATCAGTTCAAGTGAAAGGATATGCTAACTTTTTGCCTTTTATGAGATTACTTATCAAAGATCAAGTGAAAATATATGCTATCTTTTTTCCTTTAATGAGATTACTTATCAAATCAACTACAGAATGTTTAGACTTTGGAACAGTGTTTTCTTCATAAAAGCAAAACTCTTACCATCAGCCGAAGTGATTTCTATATATTTCTCTCTTTATTGGCCATATAATGAATGATGAATTCTTAACTTCAAATGTAAATTGTAGCGTGATGGGGTTATTAAACCGTCATGGATCATCTAGGAGCACCTTATGTATACATCCAGTGTACATCGGTAGCTCCTCTTCAATAAAAGTTTATTACTTATCCCAAAAAAAAAAAACATTGTCATGGATCATCACCTATCTATTACCTTGATGTGATTATACTTAGTTGAGCTGAGTATTGGCTATAAGAAAAAGAAAATACATTTGATCAGATCACTTTGTTTCATGCATTTCACTTTAATTTCCAATCAACAAATACTCTCTCTTGCAATCAAATTTTCATTATACGTGAGTTTGGAAGAGATTGTAACTCCTGATTTACATATTGCAGCAAAGGCAGGAGGTGCCACAAAATTTTAGAAGATTATTGAGTTCAAGGTTGAGGAGGCTCGTTGCACAAGGCAAACTTGAAAAGGTGATTGATTTTCTTGAATATTCTTCTCTCACACATTCATCAAATTTTAGAAGATTATTCGAGGTTGAGACCTGCAAATATTGTCATCTTCACTTCTTTTATATCAATATGACAAAGATTTCTGTTTCTCTTTTGGGGTGGGATTGGAATGACAGCTGCCGCTTCATGATACCAATGACTTGAACAACCTTACTGATACACAAATTCTAATTTATTTTTATGTTTCATTTATACAATATATATGATTAAGGTCATATCACAATGAACCTTTTGCGTGTGTGTGTGTGACACGCACAAGGTTCATTGTGATATGACCTCAATCAAAGCAACTTTCAGATTTGGCATTGTTGATCTTTGAAGTAGGTATAATTATCAATGATGTCATGCATCTGCAGCGTGTTCTGTTCACATATTTGAATTAACATCAGCATCAATAGTGTGGAATTTCTTGACAGGAAGCCTGTTTTTTTGAAGTTCCAACTTTCTTCCATATAAAATGCAGGTCGAAAATTGCTACAGGATCAGAAAAGATACCTCGTTGGGAACAAAAACACCTGCCCCAAAACAAAAGGATGTCAGGCCACGGCAGCTGCTGAGCTCTGGGCTAATGACTACTAGTGAGAGTGTGGATGATGCAGCTAATGCTGCTGCCTATAGAGTGGCCGATGCGGAAAACAAAGCGTATATGGCTGCTGAAGCAGTTAAAGAGGCAGAAAGAATTTCGAAGATGGCAGAAGATAGCGATTCAATGCTACAGCTGGTGAAAGATATTTATGAAAGATGTAAAGCTGACATTGCCCTCCCTACTGTAGTCATTGTTATGTTTCTAATGTCTTAATTTATTTAACCTTGATATGTTTCTTTGGGCGTATTGTTGCAGGTTCGCGTGGTGAAATTGTCCTCTTGGCCTAGGTTATCAGTTGTAATTTGTTCTTTCTTAGGGGTAAAACATCAATAGAATGAGTAGTGAAATTGTTGTAGTTTTTTCAATGTGTATGTAAATTTCATTGATCCAATGCAACAGTCTTAAATTGTTCATGTCTCTATGCCTCAGCATTTTTATAAATACAGCCAGGTTGGGGCAAGGGGGAAATTGGAATTATTCCTGAGGGAGCTACATAGAAGAATCTAACTGCTTGTTGTTTGTCTTTTGCATTTTGGTTATGCTTATTTTTTAATTTTTAATATCCCCTTCCTGGTTGTAATTCTCCCCAGATTGAAAGCAAAAGGCGAGGTACACCTTACATGTAAATAAATGTGGGCAGTTATGTTCCAAGATTTTGATCGACAGGCATCATTTCTGGCATGTTGGTACTATTAATTTCTTATGTGTAATTCTATTCTTTTACCCATTTTTTTCTTTGGCGGGTAGATAATACCAAGCCATCTGCCATGTCTGTGCTTCAAATCTCTTTTTCCCATTTTGCACCCAATCTGAAAATTGCATTGGACATGTTGAAGAATGGCAGCTATGCTGTGCAATCCAATATCCTTTTCCGTATCCCTTAATATTTCTTACAGATAACGAATTCTACTAAGTACAAAATATAAGAATCCATTCTGAGCAATTCTGCCCAAAACAAAATAGAAACAGGCAAAAGTTGAGGCTTCCCAGAAGTTGCTTTCACAGTTTCTTTGTTGACCGAGTACAAGTTATAAGAATCCATTCTGAGCAATTCCGCCCAAAACAAAATAGAAACATGCAAAAGTTGAGGCTTCCCAGAAGTTGCTTTCACAGTTCCTTTGTTGGCACTTGGCAGTGACTAGGACATGGGAAGTGGGAGCAAGTTCCGTGCATCTTTTTCTGCAATACATCTCAATTCTAATAATTTCCGATACAAAAAGTTTTAAGTACACAATTATTCACACGCAATATACCTGTGTAAAAATAATGCTAAACCAATCATAACTTACTATCAAGGTAAGCCCTGATAAAGATGTGTTTAGCATAGTTCTTTACCATACATCACACTTGATAAGTATACCATACACGATAAATTTCAAACTAGTGAATACAGTCTCATCTCCCAGCTGTTAGCTTCTTCAATAGGCAATGTTATCTTGTCTCCCCAACCACCAAATACACAGAAATATTCTCCAAAGAGCCACAGCATTCTCATTAAGAATGCTAAATGCTATAAATGCTAAATTTAACATCAAATTTGTAAAAAGCACCAAAAAGCAAGCTACAACAAACATGTTGAACTTAAAAAAAATAGCAACAAAGATGAAAGCTCACTGTAGCTCCAATCTTTAAAAAAATATTATTATTTTAATGCTTGTGGTGGAAAAGGTGGTTTGTTTAGTTGTTTTTTATTATTTTAATGAGTAGTTTATATTATTTTAAACGAAATGGTAAAAAAATAGAACCTTTAATGTTGGGTGTATTGTAAAATGAGTTATTAAAATTGATAAAGTGGTTTTTTGAGATGCTAAATGCTAAAATTTTTAAAAGCTTTGATAGGAATGCTCTTATGTAGTAGAATTGATAGTAAAATTGTTCAAAAGATATCAGTTCAACCAAAATCTAACATAATTCAGCAAGGCAACAATGAATAAATATGACCAGCAAGCAGCAATTACTAAGAACAAAATTGATTTTCAATTTTCCAATCATCTTTCGGTCCTAACAATACATGAAGCGCATGAAATTCCACAATTTCCTAGAAAAATCAAGCCAAAAAAAAAGTTCACAACATTTGTTAGCTTCACTGGCACAATAAAATCTACATTGATTTCCAAAAACAATGCAACCTTAAAACAAACTTTACCAAAGGTAGTTCTAATCCTTGCCACAATCAAAATTTCAGAGCTTAAACTATAAAAGCACAAGTCCAAGCTCCGATGACTTCAGTGCTTGTTTTATCCGATAGTTGTAAAGATAGTAGTGCAGTTTTCCATCACCTGGACCAAACTTCAGTTCCTTCAAGAAAGATTCATTTTGCATGACATCCAATGCATTGAAAACATCATAGTCCTTCTGTTTTGCCATGATAAGAGCATCATTCATCAGTTGAAGCAAAGGAGTGCTCGTGGCAACATTATAATATGAATAAGCTGCCTTCAAAATTGAATAATTCTGGTTCCCCAGGATAGATGAAGGAAGTGTGTAGAAACTGCTGAAATCAGTTATTTCATGAGTTTCAGGACTTTCAACCAGATAACTATCCACGACGTCCTCCTTTGGAAGCAACCAATGCTCCACATCATTTTCATCAAAATCCGGTGCAACAGCAAACTGGCTCAAATAGGTCCTAAGTAGCCGTGTAACTGCAGGAACATCATGGAGCTCCATCTTTCTGAAACCTGGAGTAACTGTTGACTCTGGTAACTTGTAGAGCTTGATTGTTCTACTCATTGTCATCCTCGCACCAAGTCTTGAAAACCCAACATCAATCAGCTTTTTTGGATTCAAAGATCTATGCCAATATTGGCAAGTTGAAATTGGCGTTGGAAGAACCACTCCTGCAGTATAGGCTGCTTGCCACATGTTCTCCAAGTGAACCCTCCTGGTCACCTCTTTGATCATGACAGGAGCAAGTCTCTTTGATCTAAGCTTCTTATGCACACAAAGGAAATTAACCTCTGCCATGGTGACAATATCATCACGGACCCGGATTCTGGCTGGAACACCAGTTATAAAAGCAACCAACTTCTTTGAACTTTTGACACGGACACCAATGTGCCAACTCCTGAAATAACCAGGAGGGCGTAAAGCCCAGCGAAGAAACTCTTTTGAATAGTTAAATCTGAACATGCTGTCATCATCCTCAACATAGTTATTAGTGAGAAGGATATACACTTCATTGCACGTCTCTTCGGAATCCATATCACAAGTAACCCATTCATAAAGGTTGGGAAGGTTGTAGGGTTCTTGTTTGACTTCAGATAAAGGAGTTGGGGGTTCAATCGGGCCCTCAGGCAAATTGGAATCCCCTACATCCTTAAATTGCCCAACTGGTTGGGTTTCCCAAAACTTATGTTTCTTTCCAAGAGAGAGAGATTCTTGAACCTTTCGAGTTAAAGCATCAAGTGTGAGGTCACTCTCAGAAGGTTCATTCCCATCAGGATTCGGGTTTTGTGTTTCTTCAGGTGATCCAGATGATGCATTGCTATCAACCATTCTGAGTTATTTTGAACAGTCAGTCAGCAAGACAACACCACCAAAAAAAAAACCCTTCACTATACAAAATATATTCATTTAGCACAACAACTGAAACAGTGATACAATTTAAACATAGTTCCATTGCCGCAGAAAATCAAAATAAGAAAAAAATGACATGCTGTCCTAGCTGTCCATTATAATATGAGCCTCCACTCAAATGTTCCTTATAGAACCATTTTGGCTCAGCTGAGTCTAGGCTGCACCATTTTTCATCGATGACCTAACAAGAAGTAACATAGCAGCATTCTATATTTCCCTCAATTTTCTAGAGGACACAACAAAGGATACATAAACAGCAATTTTAAGTAATAGTCTACCTATACAAAAAGATCCCAAAATCTACAGAAAAGTAAGAACAAAATTAAAGAAAAGTTTCAATCAATTGCTGAACAAGTGAACCATCCACTTTCATGTTAGGTTATGGTGCTGCCACATTAAGCACTTAATTTATTTTTTAGTTATATTTCAGTCAGGAAACAAAAACAGCTAAAATAAGATTCTAAGATTCACATTTCTATCTTTTATATATATATTCCTCCATATTTTTAGCTACAAAACTGACACTAAAGGCTTTTCAATCCAAGTTTTGTACTTGGATCAACAAATTTTTAAGACCAAGGGGCATCAATTTTAAATAAAACCAAAATGCTTATAAATATGAGCAACCCCTAGTGTCCATTTTAATTACCTGACTGCAATCCAAATGAGAATTCACTATAGTGATTAGTGACCCTATTCTAACCATTTAGCTAACCAACATACACGCAAAACCAAACTGCTCAAACAGTAAAATCCAATTCAATTCTTTGACTTTCCTTCTCTTTTCCTTAACTTTCTCAGCAACCAAACCGATATTAATGGAGCCAATAAGATTAAATCCACATTTCTATCATTTTCATTCTACATACATCACAAAACCAAACAACTCAAATAGTATGGTTCTTTCCTCAATTCAATTCTTTTACTTTCCTTCTCTTTTCCTCAATTTTCTCGGCTACCAAACAGAGAGTAAAGAAATCAATAAAACCTGAACCGTGAGCAACAAGACGAATATTCATATCACAGAAAATAGTCTCAAGAATTGAATCAAATCACCAAAACAAAATCCAAGCACCATTGCAATCACAAAACCAAATCAGCAAACAGCAAAACAATCAAATTCCTCAAATCAATTCTTTTACGTTGTATTCTTCACTTTTCCTTGCTTTTCTCAGCTACCAAACACATCCTAAATTCAATGCAACTCCAATTTGCACATATAAAAAAAAAAAACACTACTTCCAAGATCTACGCAGTAAATACTAATCGCCAATACAACGCCATTAACACGATCATGATTAGCTCTTAGTTTCTCATTCTTTCAAAAACACCGAAAAAATAAACCAAAGGCACAAGATTTAATATGAAATACTTTCGCTTTCTATTTCAATTATTTAATTTTCCTTGGTTTTCTGAGTAACCAAACGTAACGTAAAAAAAAAACTAAATTCTAACAAAATAAAAAAATTTTAAAAAATGAAAAGAATGAATTAAACGATTAATAATACCTGTAATTTCTGTATGAGTGTGCGATTGAAAATTAACGAATCAAGCTGATCTCTTTGAGCTCTCAGAGATCTAGGTTTTCACAGAGAGAGAAAGAGAGTGAGGGTAGCATTGGAAATAGCGGAAATGAAAGCGTGGAAATAGAGCTAATTTCTTATTTATTAATTTTAGACTAATAGAATGGGTATATTTGTCATTTTGGATATTTGAGGGTGGATTTGGTGGTTTATGTGATAATTATTAATTAATACTAGTAGATTAGTGGTTTTTTTTTTTTTTTTGGATGAAAAGATTAGTGGTATTTTTTTTATTAGTAGTAATTAATAATTATCATAATCAAGAGGTTCATAAGTGTCCAAATTGAGTAAATGAGGATTGTTCACTAATTGGGTTTGTGCCCAACCTGCAACCAATTTGATCAAATTGGGTGGAGAATTGTCAAATCCTAAGTTGACCTATACGGGTATCAATTTGGTTAGTTCAGGCAAGGCCTTAGATGTTGGTTAGTTTTAGGTGAAGCCAAAAACCGTAAAAAATAAAAAGTGGAGTGATGAGATCTCTTGCTAAATCTAATAAGTTTTCATCAAATCCGAAGATATTTTTGCCAAATCCAGCGGAGAACTCTTCAAATTTGATGAATATATGCTTGATCTAGTGTTTTCTTGCCAAATTTTCTTTGCGTTTCGGTTGGGTCGGTGTGCTTGGGTTTTGGAGGGGAAACCCATAACCGGCCAGCCGTAGCAATTAGATCAGGTGGAGACGAGTTGGGTACGGTGAGGTTGGGCAAGTCTAGGAGTGGCATGGGCACCCTTAGAGTAAACACTTTTTAAAAAAAAAAATAAATACACACACACACACACACACATATATATATATATATATATAATTTCAATAGTTATAATGGGAAAGAAAGATTTGAAGGTTTCTGTTGAAAACACTAGCTCTTGGCAGATGAGTAAACTATTTAAAAACATTACTAGTAGTATATCCTTGAATTAATTAAAAATTTTAAGTAAAACAGATAAAATATTTTATAAATATTATCAAATTTTATTAATAATTAATTATTGAGCCACTTTACGGGATGTAGAGGATTCTAGTCATGCTCATATTGTATATGAGTTTGAACCTAAAACCCATATAAAGAAAGTCAAAAGGTTAGATGAAAAAAAAGAAAAAAGTAGACCATAGTTTTTACTTAGTGGATGTTGAGCTAATTTTTTATTCATGTTTTCTAGAGGAAAAAATTTATTGAAGTCCATTGAATTCTAACGCGTCTCGTAATAGAATTCTCTTCACTTGATTAGTTTTACTGTTAACAATTTTATTTTTTGAATTTAATAGTGTACAAAAGTATCGCTCATTTAAAATTTTAATAATAATCTTAAATTTGTATGCCCTTAAATTTTAAAATAGGGTCATTTTAAATAGAGACAATAATTTTCCATAAAAGAGAGTAAGGTTTTTAGCCTAAGTAATTTTATAATAAACTTCTTATTTATAGTCATATCTTACAATAATTTAGCACTTTATACAATACATGATTCATGCTATCTTTTTCAAACGATAATGTATAAGCAATTTGATGAAAAGTGAGCTTCCTTGAAGGTGCATAAAGGGAATATTTTTCATTTCTGATTTTGATTTGATTGTCAACTTGATGGGAAAGCAAGCTTTAAGATGCCTACAATTAATTAATATTGATGGTACAAGGGGTATATTTGTCATTTGAGGTTCTGATTGTGAATTTGATTAGAGGAGATGTTAGAGATCGAGATGCCATTATTGACAATTTGTTTGAAATTGATGCAAATCTTGAAGTTTTTCTTTAGAATAAAAAAAAAATAGAGTCGAATTCTTCATTACAGAAAAAAAATACTGTCATAAAGTGTAATTTTAAACTAGGAATTGTATTTTAAATTAGATTTTTCTCTACAAATTTTTACATTTTTTACCTATTCTTTTGTATTATTTTTCATATGTGTCTTTTGTAACTAATTAGAATTAGTTATTTGTTAACTAGTTTGTTAGTATTGTTTATTTAATTGTAGTTGTACTTCCTCACTTCTTCTTCTTTTTTTTTTTAAAATACTATTATGGAGGCCTCTTTTATTAAAGTTCTGATTCCTGATCGATTTTTTTTTTTTTTGGTAATCAATCGAAATTTCATTAATTGTTTAAATGAATCATCGTTGTCGAACCTCATTAAGGTTCTTGAATATAATACTCACAACAACTTCTATGATTATGTTATGATAGTTTTATATTTATTGTGGCCAAATTCCATCTACCAAGAAATAATTAATTTATTAGTAAGTTTTTTACTCTTGTTATTAACATTACTTATAAATTAAAGTAATGTTAGAGAATAGAGCCAGAAGTATTTGACTTTTGTCATAACTTGATAAAATGGTAAGTTTTTTTTTTTTTTTTTTTTTTTTTCATTAATTTTGTTTATAGAATGATAAAATGGTAAGTTGTGATTAGAGTAAGATTGCTTTTACTTTAACTTAACATTAATACCATTTTTATTATACATCAATTATAACAAGTCATGTAAGTAATTATGAAAAATGTATCAAAACAAAGTAATTACAAAAAAAGTTAAATGTCGTTAGAGTTTTTATTTTTTATTTTTTTTTTAAAATTGCTAGTATTTACCACAAAATTTGATGGTAAGGCCAAAAGTGATCTTAAATTATGAAAAAAATGACATTTTAATGGGTGTTAATTAAATTAAGTGGACAACTGCTGAGAGTCTTATATCTCAAATGCTACCCTTGCTGTTTCTAATATAGATATTTAGAATTCAAATCTCCCACCCCAATTATCAATATATTAAAAAACAATTTAAGCGAATAACTACCAAGAGTCTTGTAGCTCAAATGCTAACTCTTGATATTTCTAATATAGATATTTAAAATTCAAATCCCCCATTCCAATTATCAATATATTAAAAAAAATAATTAAGCAGATAACTATCAAGAGTCGTGTAGTTCAATAATATGATTGATTTCCTTTATGTGAAGAAACAAGATTCAAGTCTCCCCTCTTCCATTTGTTATATATATATAACCTCTACCTTAGATTCACTTTTTGGAACTCAAAAGGCACACACAAATGCCTATGGAACAACAATGCTAAGACCACAATAGATTATATAACTTTTAACACAACACACCACTTAGCACAATAGATTATACAACTTCCAGCATAACTCGCCAAGTGGCAAAAAGTTGTGTTCATAGCATTTTTTCCTATGGAATACCTATGGATTTAGGATAATTATATTGTAATGATATGTGGTGAGTTGTAGCAAAACTAGTGTAATTTATTATGATTTTAGCATTTTTTTTTTCCAATGAAATACTATGGATTTAGGATAATTATATTGTAATTATATAGTTTAGTGGTTAAACAAAGTTCTTATTTCTGTTTTCTACCATGTAGTTAGGGGTTGAAGAGGAGGTGGTATTAGACCACGTATGGGGTGTATGTATCGTCCTACCTCAATGTGAAAGAGGCAATACATATATTGGATGCATAGTATATCTTTTTATGAAAGAAAAAGATAGATGTATGTTGTCGTCTCATGGGCTTAACTTTAATTAAACGTTAGAAGGGCCTTGCGTGTCCTTTTTCAATTTAAAATGTTCACTTACAAGGTCATTGCGGGCAAACTTCTTGTACAATTGGGTCTCAACTGTGTTTGGGATAGTCACATTTGGGCCTAGACAAGCCGATCGAGTAAGGCAATTGATGGGTCTCATGAATATTTTGTGGATGATAAGGAACCACAGTATCTGGATATTTTCTCAAAGATCCCATGGAAATGCCAAGCCTATAACATGCCGAACCTAAAAGGAAAAATGTGGCCATCAAGTAAATAAAATAAAATAAATTTGGCTACTAAAGTATTTCCAAGTGCCACCAGCTTTTTAAAAGCATAGTTGAACAGTAAAAATAAGATGTGCAGAAGTCAAGAAAAGTGAGCTTAATAATGGTGGATGACTCACATGGTGTGTCCTATTTCGTCATTACACTGGGCAAAGTACTCTCTCTTTTTTTCCTCCTCTTTTCGTTTGCTCTGTAGACTATTGAACACAATGGAGAGGAATCTTCCCACTGAAGAAAAAGCCAATAAACTAAAATTAAACAAAGATGAATTATTCGGTCCCACGAGTAAAAGCAATTCCAATGGCGAAACTTCAAACAACTTTCCTTGACTCTCCAACTTTAACTATAGTAGTGTTCCTCTTCAATTATTGTCTCTCTATATTTTTTTTTCTCAAACTGAGCACACAGAAAGTGGTTTTTTACCACCAAATCGTTCAAGCCTACTAGCATCCTCAAGGTCCTATCTCTTCTCTTATGCAATGTTTTGTGTGAATTCTCTGTTTTATTTATTTCTTTCTTTTTATATTTTCGATTTCTTTTGGATGATGAGAAAGCAGAGGGAAATGGGAGGAACATACAGATTTTTTTTTCTTGGGTTTTGACATTTTGTTTTATAGTATATGAATTTCTCCTCTTATACCAACAGTGATTGTTAAATTACAAATAAATTTCTGCAATGATTTAATGTTAGTCAAATAGATTTTTTTTTCCTGGGTTTTGAATTTTTTTTCCTGGGTTTTGCTTTTGTAATGATTTAATGTTAGTTAAATAAATTTCTGCATAAATAATAATCATAATAACGTAAGTTATCCAATTTGTTTAAAAATAAACAGACAAATTTTTTTTGACTTCACTGAAAACAGAGGATAGAGGATGTGAATACCCAACAAGGCTAGGATCACTGACACAAGGGTTTTTTTTTTTTTTAAACAAAATTAAATGGTGCGAGGTAATTAGCAAATTGGGTGTAGTTGAAAGATTGTTGTGACCTTAGTTTTATTAATGCCTTTCGTCTCTCTTTCACATACAAACAAAAGAAAAAATAATGGTCATTCCTTTATTAAAAAAGCAATTATATGATAGGAATTGAATCCTGTGTTGTTTCTGAGATATTTTTGAACTTTACAATCACTGCTGCAAATTCATTTCTCAAAGCTGTAAGTTTTCATTTTTCATACACGTCCATCTCTTTTATTCTATACTTTTACTCCCTCCTTAAAATAAAAGATCCATATCAAATCATTCCTTTTTTCTCTAATTTTTTTTCCTTATAATTTTTCTTTCAATTTTAATTGAAAACTACCTTTCTCTAATCTTTATTGTAGTTCAATACTTGCCGTCAACATATTTCCAATGTCTTCTATTAGCTCTCAGAAGACCTCCTCTTCGTCATCATTTTCACCTTCAACACCTTGGTGGAAATATGATGTCTTTCTTAGTTTTAGAGGTGAGGACACTCGTTCTAGTTTTACGGACCATCTATATGTTGCTTTGAAACAAAGGGGCATAGTTACCTTTAGAGACGAGGAAAATCTTGAGATAGGAAAGTCTATTTCACCAGAACTCCTAAAAGCAATAAAAGAATCGAGATTTGCAATTGTCATTCTCTCAAGAAACTTTGCGTCATCAACATGGTGCTTGGATGAACTTACAAAGATAATTGGATGCCTAAAAGAGAAGACCACGACTGTTTTACCAATTTTTTATAATGTGGACCCATCTGATGTACGAAAACAAACAGGCACCTTTGCCCAAGCCTTTTCTAAACATGAAGAATCTTTCAAGGACGACATAGAGAAAGTGCAAATGTGGAAAGCTGTTTTAGAAGAAGTGGCAAATCTCAAAGGGTGGCACCTACTGGATAGGTAATCCAATTTGACATATTACTTGCTTCTAAATGTTCAAACTTCAAATAAGTACTCTTATTTTCTTAAGCCTTGTTTTGAACTTTGAGTAAAGCAACATAGATGTTCACACTTCATTTTTATTTTGACTTGATCTAATTAATTTACATTTTGTATTTCTTTCAAATTTTTCTTGCACAAAGTTATTTACATTTTTTTGGTTTAGCCAACAAAATAGAACATTGGATGTCTACTTTCTTTTTTGGTACTATTTAGGGGTGGTACTGACTAGATATCAATCTCCTATCATTGTAGGTCCGAGGCACAACTTATCCAAGATATTGTGGGAGAGTTATGGCATAAATTGAATTATGCATTCTTTGAAGATACTAAAGACCTTGTAGGAATAGAATCTCGAGTGAAGGAATTGGAATCATGTTTGGCTATAGGGTCTAATGATGTTCGCATAATAGGGGTTTGGGGGATGGGGGGAATAGGTAAAACAACTCTTGCTAGAGTTGTTTTTCATATGGTTTCGAGGGAGTTTGATGGTTGTTGCTTTCTCCATAATGTTAGGGAGGTTTGTGAAAAAGAAGGTTTACTTCCATTGCAACAACAAATTATTAGAAAAATATTAAACGAAAGTATACAAGATGTTGATGAGGGAGTTTTCGTGATCAAAAATAGATTACGTCATAAAAGAATTCTTCTCGTTCTTGATGATGTAAGCCAATTAGACCAGTTGGAAAAGTTAGTTGGGAAGCATAATTGGTTTGGTTTTGGTAGTAGAGTTATCATAACAACAAGGGATAAGCATTTACTACATACACATGAAGTAGATGAAATATGCGTAGCTGAAACATTGAGTGATGATGAAGCTCTTCATCTTTTGAGTTTGAAAGCTTTTAAAAAAGACCGCCCTCCCAAAGATTACCTACAACTATCCAAAGATGCCGTACAATATACTAAAGGCCTTCCTTTAGCTATTGAGATTTTGGGTTTCACTTTGTTCAATAGAGACATCAATCAATGGAAAAGTACATTACTTAGGCTTAAAAAATTTCCGGAATGTGCAATTTTCGAAGCACTTAAAATAAGTTATGATAGACTACATGAAACAGAGAAAAAAATATTCTTGTATATTGCATGTTTCTTTAATCATGAGTACAAAAATAGTGTAGTGAGTAAACTAGATTATCTTGACCTTTACCCTGCTATTGGATTAGTGGTTCTAGTTGAGAAATCTCTCATAAAAATCAATGATGATAAAGTGTGGATGCATGATTTAGTGCAAGACATGGGCAGGAAAATAGTTCATGAAGAGTGCCCTGAAGAGCCTGGAAAGCGTAGCATCTTGTGGTCATTCGAAGACATTAATAGTGTACTAACAAAAAATACGGTAAGAGGTTACATATACCCTATAATATTATTAAAAAACGTGCAACTTAGAGTAGCTTTGGTAATCATACATTTTGCAATTAACTAATCCCTTTTGTTCATGATTATTAGGGAACAGAAGCAATTCAAGGCATAGTCCTAAAGTTGCCTGAATCAAAAGAGGCATATTGGAATCCTGAATCTTTCTCAATGATGCATAATCTGAAATTGCTCACAATTGATAATGTTCAACTTCTCCATGAACCCAAACATCTTCCTATTGGCTTAAGATTTCTTGAGTGGAGGGGATACCCTTCAAAATCTTTGCCATTAAATTTCCAATCAAATGATCTTGTTGAACTTTACATGTGCTGTAGCCACATTGAACAACTTTGGAAAGGAGCAAAGGTAATTTAAGCATCCTTGTACTTATTTATATTTAAGTTCCATTAAATTGTAGGGATTTGTTGAAGCTAATTGTTCTTCTTTTTTTTTTTGGTTGCTTTAAATAGTCTTTTGAGAAGTTGAAAATCATCCAAATGAATGGGTCTCCAAACCTTATAGAAACCCCTGATTTGATCAAAGTCCCGAATCTTGAGAAAATGTTTCTTGAAGATTGTTTAAATTTACGTGAGATTCACCCTTCAACTTTGGTTCATAATAGGCTTACTCTTCTCAATCTAAAAGGCTGTGTAAATGTCAAAACTCTTCCAAGCAAGTTTGAAATGGAGTCTCTTGAGGTTCTTATTCTTTCTAGTTGCTCAAAACTAAAAAAGATTCCAGAATTTGGAGAAAACATGCAACATGTATTAGAGCTTTATTTGGGTGGAACTGCTATTAATAAATTACCCACATCAATTGGGCATTTGACCACCCTTGTTTTATTGAATGTAAGAGATTGCAAAAGTCTTACATGTTTGCCAAGCAGCATTTTTAATTTGAAATTGCTTAAAGACGTGAATATTTCGGGATGCTCGAAACTTGAGAGACTGCCAGAGAATGTGGGGAACGCTGAAAGTGTAGAGGAGTTGGATGTGAGTGGAACTGCTATAAGAGAGGTGCCTTCCTCCATTGGTCTCCTAAAAAATCTTAAAATGCTCTCTTTCAGTGGATGTAAGGGGCTATCATCATTTAACTATACATCTTGGTATGATCTCCTCCCATTTTCTTCAAGGCCAAAAATTGCAGATCCCATGGGTTTGTCCTCTCTATCGGGTTTGTGTTCTTTGACTAAATTGAATCTACAAGATTGCAATCTCAGGGAAATCCCTAATGATATTGGTTGCTTATTCTCTTTAGAAGAAATAGATCTAAGTGAGAATAGTTTTGTTTGCCTTCCTGATAGCATCAGTCAACTATGTAAGTTGGAAATCATGGATTTGGAGAATTGCACGAGTCTGCGAACATTGCCAAATCTTCCAGTAGATATCATACGAATTTGGGGAGATGGTTGTACCTCATTGGAAACGGTACTAGATCTCCAAAAACCTAATTCTTTTTGTAAGGGAGAGCTTTATCTTTCAAATTGCAGTAAACTGGCTGAAAATCAAGATTTCATTGACATATTTTTGGCAGTGATAAGAAAGCACCATCAGGTCTCTCTCTCTCTCTCTTTGTGTGTGTGTGTGTATGTTATAAACAACTTGCTTTGTTTGTTTTAGGGACTCTCTCGTCACGATAGCTATGATAATCGAGAATACAATTGGAGATATGACATGATTATTCCAGGAAGTGTAATTCCGAAGTGGTTTATCCATCAAAGTATTGGGGCTGAAGTGAATATAAAAGAACCTTCTTCTCATTTGTGTGATGACTGGATGGGGACTGCTGTTTGCGTTGTATTTTCTTCTCTTCTCCATTTTTCAATATCCTTTCGGTTGATAGCAAATGGAAAAGTAATGTCTGCTAAGATAGGCACTACGTATTACAGTTTTTTTGATTTATTATCAGATCATATTTTTCTATGTTATTTGCTTCCTCAATACTACAAGGAGGACATAAAATTACTGAACGAATGTGAAGCAAATGAATTGAGTCAGATTGGCATTAAAATTATTATTGAAGATTCAGAGGTGCAAGTGAAGAAATGTGGGTTCCGTGTGGTATACAAGAAAGACTTAGAAGAACTCAACCGAACTATGGCTTTGAGTAGCAGCACCAGCATCATTCCTTATGAGGACTTGGGTGTTCTCCATCATAATTTCAAGAATTCGGTAGTGGTTGCGGAAGATAACAAAGCAAAGCAAATTCATGACAATTTCGACAGGGCTGGGCCTAGTGGAGAAGGAAGTTGTAATGATGTGGCACACCCAAACAGGATTGAAAGGCTCCATGGTGGCTTTGATTGTGAGGAGTACTTCGAATGTGGTGAGGAGATCAATGATTAGCAGGAATCTAGATGGAATTGGGAACTGGGTTCAAATACTCTGTAAGTCAATGAATCCAAATTAATTCCTATTTGTTTTATCTTTTGGTATATATTTGTACTTTTGTTTGATTTGATTTTAAATTCTAAATCATATATTGCTTAGCTTCATTATTCGCACTTATTCCAAAAAGGGGCATCATTGAAGATTGTTGAACTCCTTGTCTTTGCCCGTAAGTCACTGTTTTTCTTCTTGATTAAAATTTTATTGAATTTACCATCGTTTTATTGAATTTTCCATCTTTACATATCATATATGTGAACTCATGTATAGATCACAATCACAACGATTAGTGTATATATATATATATATATATATATATATTGATGTGCATGAAATATATACAATAAAGTACTCACATATCTACATATTTAGCCTTACTTTTATGTTATTTTGTGACTAATTATATAATATCTTTGTGTTGTAGGTAACAAGGGTTTTACATGCAAAGTGGGGCTAGGCCAATTGAATCAAGCCAACTTACATCCAGCCAGGCATGAATTCAAGAAAAGACCAACCCAATTAAATTTAAGTCCAATTGGAGCAAGGAATCAAAAGAAATTTGCACCAAATCCAAGTCCAATTCGGATTAGGATTCCAGACTGCACATCAGTTAGTATTTTTGGCATAACTTTCGGCTCAGATGTCCAATCCAGATGATTCAAGTTGGGCTGGAACGATAACTTAAAGTGCTACAACTTTGTAGTTTACCAAAAGTCCAAATTCTGACGTTAAATGGGCCAAAATAGTCGGTTAAGTGAAGCCTAAAAATCTGGGATTTTCTCCAAACGAGAATTCAACTTGTAATAGGATTCCTTGACCTATTTAAGGGCTCTTTAGGGCAAAATTCAGAGAGGCTAGTGCTAGGGCTGAGGGCTGAATGTATAGAGAGTGCGGCTATTTCTTCGGTTTTCTTCCATGACAGTTAGTTTTGTTTTATTTGTCTAGTTTAATGTTTAGTATTTTATTTTTGTGTTTTCTTTCAATTACTATGAGTAGCTAAATTTATAATTAGGGTTGAGGATGAAACCTTGTTAAGGATTATTAGTAATATTTATGTGATTTGATTTTTCTCACAATAATTGTTCTTTAATGATTTAAATTGTTCTTGCTTCATATCAATTGACTAAGATGAGATTCTAGATATGAGTTCAATCATGTTTTTCTCATGATTTAGGATTTGTCTTAATTAATTGAATGCTTGGTTTATTAATTCTTGATTATAAAATCGGATATATCTTGTGATTTGTTTGACTACGGATACAATTTATGATTTGATTTTATACTTAAGAAGCGAAGAAGAACATGCTTTTGATTTTTAAAATAAGGGTTTAAATGATGATATTTTCCATGATAACAAGATTGATTTCTAGATTATCATGTAGTGAGTTGGGAAAAATTAATGATCATAAATATATGCTAATATGACTTACAAGGCGGATTCCAAAACCTTAATTCCTTTCTCTTGATTGTTTACATATTTTTATTACTTTATATATTTTTCTTAGTTTAACTATTTGCTTAATTTTATTAATTGCTTAGTTTATATTATTGTAACCAACCAATTTTTATTTAAACTAGATTAGGATTAATTTGGTTAAGGTTTAATTAATTTTCCTACATTCATACAAGTCTCTGTGGGTTCGACCTCGTTCTTGTCCAATTATACTTAGGTACGGTTCGTACACTTGCGAGTATTTTAAAATTTCACAACATATATTCCTGCTTTGCTCTGAATTTTATTTTATTTTATTTAAAGTAGGACTCTAATGTGATTCGTGGTTCAACTCAGTTGATTCGTGGGTCAACTGAAAAGGATCTATATCTACACAGTAGCTAATGGGTCACTAAAAAAATCAAATCATCTCCAATTCATCCATAAGAGTTGTCCGGAGCCAAAGGTCGTCCGTGGGCATAAGGGTTGTCCATCAGGAAAGCGCCTAGACAACCACCCAAAAGTACTATCTCCAAATTTTACCTTAACTACTCACAGACCCACGCGTTGCGCGTGATTATTTTTTATGGTGATGTCATTATTATTATTATTATTATTTTGTAATTTGAACTAATTTAATGAAAAGTAATGCATTTCATAATCATATTTATCACAAAATAATTTTTTATTATTGTAGAATTGTTTTATTTAAAATTTGAAACCTTAATTCTACCATAGTTGGTTGACTAATTTTTACATCTTTAAGTCAATTAAATACGTTTTGCATGCTACATGTATACCTTCTTTTCCATAAGGGTTGAAATAATATGTAATATTTTTTTTCTATGGAAGTTAAAAAGAATAAAATTCACCTTGTCTTAATATTTTCTAAAAATTAAATTTGGTGATTCTCTTTCAATAATTGTGAAAATTTCAAGCAATAATTCAGAAGGTAATACATGTTATATGTTCATGCTTTGATTGTGTAATTGTATGATTGATTTGGGTTGTAATTTATAAGTTGAATATGATGGTGTATATCCAAAAGAGTCTAACTATGTTGTTTAGGATATTGAATATAGTGTTGTGTGTGATTTATAGAGTAGCGATGGTTGTAGTAATTAAAAAATTGGTTTTTCATTGTCTTTTAAGTTAATAAAAACCTTACATCTATTTTTTTTTCAAAAAACCTTTACATATTTTTTTAACGTGAATTTTTACATATACCTTAATAAGTAAACCCTATACATTTCATTTTCTTAGATGCATATAAAAAAGACATCTATTCCATAATAATAGTGGCTAATTAGTTTTTTTATGTTCTCATTTATAACGTTTCTTACTATTATCATATTTTACTGACTGTTGATTTTCATAATAGAGGCATTAAATGAGAGTTAAATTCTTCAAACCTTTCATTAGATTTTAAAAGTGATGGTGTGTGAAGAATATAAGCATTTAAGGACTTTTTTTTTATATTTTATTATTTTTAAATAATGTCAAAAAAAATATTTTGAAAATTTTCATCTTTATTTCTTATATATTTCTATTATTACTTAAGAACGTTTTCCTTTTAGTTTTGATAATAAATATGATTTTCTAGATTAAAGTTTGATTAGTTTCAAATTTAAATTTTGTATGATTTTATTTAATTTTTGATTATATGATTTAATTAAGTGAATTTAACGATTTATTTATTTGCATTGTAAAGTTTTATAATAACACTCATAGGGTCATCTTTAATTAAATTTTTACTCCTTTAGCCGTCGGTCTCTTTGTTTTCCAATTAACGGTTACTAATTAATTTATTTAATTCACGTTTGATTTCTTTTACTAATCTCTTTCTCTCCCTCTTTGTTAACATCCTATTGTTTTCCCAAATTTGATGATAATTCTAATGTACTAAATATGCATATTGTAACGTTTATTTTTATTTTTATTTTACTCCATTTTGCTACCATGAATTTAGTACATCCATAACTATTAGTTTATTATTTTATGATATGTTTGGTTTGATATTATTATTATTATTATAAATTTAGTGTTTCTAAAATAGCATGTGTTTTGTATTCTCTTTTTCTATTTATGCATTGTAACGTTTTATGGGAATACTTTATAAGAAAATTGTTTATTCTTTTGTTTTTTTTTTTTTTTTTAATTGAGTGTTCCTAAATTGATATTTGTATTGTATTTATTTTTCATTGATGCATTGTAACATTTCATGGGAAGACTTTATAAGAACAATTTTTATTTATTGAATAAAATCTTATATGTTTAATTTTTTTAAAAAATGAGAAAAATATAAATAATTATGATATGGAGGATGTTGCTAAATTTAAATGTTGAATAAAATAAGATGAGAATAAAATAATAAAAATGAAATGTATAGCAATAAACACCATATTATTTTAGTTATGCTAGGTAATAAAATAAAATAATATTTTTATATACTATCTTTATAATGCAATAATATAACATTTAACAACCAATGAGAATAAAAAAGATAACAACATAAAATATAAAACTAAATCGTATCAAGCTCGATTACCTGTCAATTCCAATTTTAGCAAACTAACTGACTTCTAGTAGTCTAAAATTGATTTCTGCAATGCATTTGATGGAGCTTTCAATACTGCATCAGTATGTTTTGATAGTCAACCTGTTACACTAAAATTAGAATATATATATATACCAAAAATTGAAGGAATATATATATATATATATATATATAGAGAGAGAGAGAGAGAGAGAGAGAGAGAGAGAGAGAGAGAGAGAGAGAGAGAGAGGCTTTTGTGTGTGGAAAAATAGAAATTATGCATGGAATAAGAGGGAGAATGACAATTTTATAGCATGAGGATAAGAATAAGAAGAGTAAAAAATAAAGGAAGATAAAAAGATAGAAAAATATTAATATTGAGAGTAGTGGGGATATGAAAAGTTGAAATGGAATGAGAAAGGTTGAAGAAAGTTAAGGTAAAGAGTAGTGAGGATATGAAAAGTTAAAATGGAATTGAAAATTTAAAAATAAATAAGAATAATTAAAAATAAGATAAATTAAATATGATATTTTGATTGTAATATAATAGAGTTTTTAATTCACTTTAAATGTTAAAAAATTATATAAAAAAATTGGAAAAAAATTGATAATGAGATGGCTGCTGACGTGGCTTAATGGGAGCATAGTAATATTAAATGCTACGCTTTAGCTTTTAGTAATATATTGATTGATTGATTGATTAGATTATACCTAGCAAAGAGACTTGACTAGAATTTAAATTAAAAGGACAGCAATAGACGGTAGAGAACTTGACCATACAACAAACTTGATTATATATTACTAAGCATATCATCTGAGGCATATTCATCTTTACAGTAATCAGACTCGAGAAGGCAAACAACTGTGTTGACAAGGTTGAAAGTTGTAGAAGGTAGCCTGCTTAGTGCTTAGATTGGTAACCCCTCCTGTTTTACTTGCTATCATTGCTGTATTACATCTAGAATTAAAGTTTTCTCATATTATTCCCATTGGGTTTATTATTTAGAAGGATGTATCATAATCATAGTGGAAAGATGTTAAACTTTCATAATCATTGTCATTCATTTTTTGAAAATCTTATATTTTTTGTCATTCAAAACAATCTGCATCTGTTAATAGGAATTTAAAGTTATCTTGACACTTCGACTTGGAAACAGCACCAGGTTAGGGAGTGATACTCTCATGAGGTGTTTGGTCAAATTTTAGTCACCCCTATCTCAAGGTAAGGAGCTATTGATAAGCTAATATGGCCTCAATGATATAAGGTCAAAATAAGCTACCATTGGGGATTGAAGCTTCCTTTGAAGTTAATAATTTTTGTGTGGAACTCATGAGGACTTACTCATCAAATCAAAATAGTGAAATGAAACATAGTGAGTGACGGCATGTCTTATGCAATGAGGTAGAGGAAAACTTGGATCTTTTATCCCTTAAGTGCTCATGCTATCTTGTTTGGATTAGATTTGAGCCTTGGAACTAAGTTAATTTCTCCTTGCTCTTTGAAGCAGTGGTTGGCTCAATGGATGGAGGATCCATATTTGTATAGATTGATGTTTAATGGTGCAAAAGAGTGTGCTTAAGAAGTGATAATGCTTTGTTTTGCAGGTATGCAAAAGCCTCTATTGCACATCAGGCAGATCAGAGTGACTGCGGGAAAGTACAAAGGCAAGTGTATCCAATTCTGGGAGGTTGTGGATGTTGTTGACAATTGAGGGACACTAGCAGAGATGGTGTGGATGGGGTGGTTTTGGCTATGAAGCCAAATCATGTGATGGCAAGCTGTTGCAGTTCTTCCATATGCAACCAAATGGCATGTAGCTAGATGCCTGACTGTGCAAAAAGCATCATGAGGGACTGCTGTTTGCTTTGTATTTTCTTCTTGTCTTGAATTTACATTATCTTGTCAGTTGATAGCAAATGGAAAAGTAATGTCTGCTTCAATAGGCCGTGATTATGAAATTGTTGGTTTATCAGATAATATTTTTCTATGTTATTTGCTTCCTCAATACTACAACGAGAAGGAGGACATAAAATTATTGAACGAATGTGAAGCAAATGAATTGACTCAGATTGGCATTAAAATTGAAACTAGAAGTTCAGGCATGGAGGTGAAGAAATGCGGGTTCCGAATGGTATACAAGAAAGACGTAGAAGAACTCAACTGAACTATGGCTCAAAGTAGCAACACCAGCATCATTCCTTATGAGGACTTGGATGTTCTCCATCATAATTTTGACAATTTGGCAGTGGTATGTAAACAAGCAAAACGAATTTGTGACGATTACGAAGATGCTGGACCTAGTGGAGAAGGAAGCTCTAATGATTTGCCACACCCAAAAAGGATTGAAAGTCTCCATGATGACTCTGATTGTGAGGAATACTTCGAATGTGGTGAGGAGATCAATGATTAGCAGGAGCATAGATGGAATAGGAAATTGGGTTCAAATACTCTGTAAGTCAATGAATCCAAATTAATTTCTATTTGTTTTATCTTTTGGTATATATTTGTACTTTTGTTTGGTTTGATTTTAAATTCTAAATAGTATATTGCTTAGCTTCGTTTTTTGCACTTATTCCAAAAAGGGACATCATTGAAGATTGTTGAACTCCTTGTCTTTTTTCTTAATCAACTTTTTTCTCTTGATTGCCCGTAAGTCACTATTTTTCTTCTTAATTAAAATTTTGTTTAATTCACCATCGTTAACTCATGTATAGATCACAATCACAATGATGAGTCTAGCTAGACATAGCATCTTGCTTTCTCGAAGGTTTTATGAGGTTGTTTGCTAACTATCAACCAAAGAAAATGCTTTTTTTCTGTTTAAACGAGTTCAACTGATTTATATACATACACACACACATATATATATATATATATATTTTTTTTTTTCTGCTCTGCTCTGAAATTCTTATTTTTTTAAAGTAGGATGTTAATGTGATTCATATGAAAAGGATCTATATCATCTACATTCTTCATAATTGATCTGTGGGTCAACTGAAAAGAATCTATATCCACATCAGTAGCGGTTTTGGTAAAATTCTTAAGCTAGCATAATTAGGAAGCTAAGCTCGTACCCATATGTGAACAGGTGTGTGATAAAAAACTAAATAAAAAGCTCTCACCGGAGACAATATTTTATGCTAAAAGCATTTAATTTTGATTTATTTGTCACCACAACATGTTTTGAATGACTACATATTGCTCAATTGTTAGACATGCCATGATGAATCAGTGATTTATGATAATAGAATATGGAATGGTAGGTAGTATTAAATGACCTCAGCTATGTGCAGCTTTTGTTCTGGAATGTAGGGAAATCATCATTCACATCATTGTCCTATCACCTATGTATTGCTTGTGTAGAAGCATTGATGAGACCTCGATTGAGTTTAAAAGAACATGGTTGCTACAACATGAATTATGTAAAATTTGCTGTTTAAAAGTCTTAATTATGTAAGTTTTTACCATAAGATTTTTGTGCTTTTGCCTCTTAGGTCTGTTTGGATTGAACTTATTGTTGCTGAAACTGAAAACTAAAAACTGAAAACTGAAAGTACTGTAACAAAATAATTTTTAAATGTGTGAATAGTATCGTGGGACCCATTTTTAATATTTTTTAGTGCGTGAACAGTAATAAACAGTGCTGTTACAGTACTGCTACAGTGCGCTACGGTGCTTATTGTCCCTAGAACACGTGAAGTGAGGAAAAAAGAAAAAAAAAAAAAAAGGAAAAACGCAGCTTGGATTCAGCGAAAACGCTGAATCCAAACGGCACCTTAATGTACTTGAAAGTTTTTCCACGTTTTTCCACCTTTCTAAAACTTTCACCCTGAATCAAATTATTGGCTTAAGGTTGTCCATACCCATTTCAGATCATTACCAAACCAGGCAGAGCTGAAACAAACCAAAAGTCCTATCTCCAAATCGTACCTTAATTAGATTATACCCAGCAAAGAGACTTGACTAGAATTTAAATTAAAAGGACAGCAGTAGACGGTGGAGAACCTGACCATACAACAAACTTGATTATATATTACTAAGCATATCATCTGAGACATATTCATCTTTACAGTAATCAGACTCGAGAAGGCAAACAACTGTGTTGGCAAGATTGAAAGTTGTAGAAGGTAGCCTGCTTAGTGCTTAGATCGGTAAGCCCTCCTATTTTACTTGCTATCATTGCTGTATTACATCTAGAATTAAAGTTTTCTCATATTATTCCCATTGGGTTTATTATTTAGAAGGATGTATCATAATCATAGTGGAAAGATGTTAAGCTTTCATAATCATTGTCAATTCATTTTTTGAAAATCTTATATTTTTTGTCATTCAAAACAATCTGCATCTGTTAATAGGAATTTAAAGTTATCTTGACACTTCAACTTGGAAATAGCACCAGGTTAGGGAGTGATGCTCTCCCGAGGTGTCTGGTCAAATTTTAGTCACCCCTATCTCAAGGTAAGGAGCTATTGATAAGCTGATATGGCCTCAATGATATAAGGTCAAAATAAGCTGCCATTGAAAGTAGGGGAACTTAGGTTATAGGAGACATGTTTGTGGGGATTGAAGCTTCCTTTGAAGTTAATAATTTTTGTGTGGAACGCATGAGGACTTACTCATCAAAATAGTGAAACAAAACATAGTGAGTGACAGTGTGTCTTATGCAATGAGGCAGAGGAAATCTTGGATCGTTTATCCCTTAAGTGCTCATGCTATCTTGTTTGGGTTAGATTTGAGCCTTGGAACTGAGTTAATTTATCCTTACTCTTTGAAGCAATGGTTGGCTCAATGGATGGACAATCCAAATTTGTATAGATCGATGTTTAAGGGTGCAAAAGAGTGTGCTTAAGATTTAAGAAGTGATAATGCTTTGTTTTGCAGGTATGCATAATCCTCTGTTGCACATTAGGCAGATCAGAGTGACTGCAGGAAAGTACCAAGGCAAGTGTATCCAGCTCTAGAGGGTTGTGGATGTTGACAATTGAGGGACACTAGCAGAGATGGTGTGGATGGGGTGGTTTTGGCTATGAAGCCAAATCATGTGATGGCAAGCTATTGCAGTTCTTCCATATGCAACCAAATGGCATGTAACTAGATGCCTAGCTGTCCAAAAAGCATTAACTGAGGCTATACAGCTTGATTTTTGCAGACTTATTTCAACAATATCTAGAGTGGAGGACCTCTTTTTGAGAAAGAAAGTCCCTTGGCAAATTTTTGTGCTGATTGAAGACCACAAGTGCTTGGAAGTTGGTGAATGCTAGTGGTTATGAATGTTGTGCATAAGAGAGTCCTTGCAGATCTTGGGGCCCTGGCTACTCTTGCTTTCTAATCTTACAGACATTTTTGGACTCTACTAATAGCCAACCATTCTGACATTATTGTATCTAAAAACCAAACCAGAAAAAATGTTATCTTTATACCTTTTTTGGACTCATTTAAGCCTTGGGCATATGTCTGTGTGCATTCATTAACATTTTAAGACATTACATAAGAGATTTGTTTCTTTGTGTAAATTCCTGTTAAAGCAAATAAGAGCAATTGACTTGACCATTTAAAATTGCTTGAGACCAGCTTTTCTTGCCTCATGAAGCTTGTGCCATCCTGGGCATTCCACTGAGTCGTCACTACCCTCCAGATAAAATTGCTTGGGCTTACTCCCCCATCAGGTTTGTTCACCACAAGCAGCGCCTATAAGCTCCTTGTTTCCAGTGATGCTGTCAGTCAAGCAGGAAGGTCGAATGTGGATACTCAAAAACATTTTTGGAAGGGAGTTTGGAGGCTACAGTTTCCTAACAAGATTAAACATTTCATTTGGCGAGCTTGTAATGACGCTCTGCCAACTATGAGCAACCTCTTTCGCCGGCAGATTACGTCCTCTGATAGTGTGAACTTTGCCAACTCTGCCCAGAAGATCCGTTGCATGCCATCTGGTCTTGCAAGGATGTTGAGAGTACTTGGAGCTCAGTTCAATGCTTCCACCAATCGAGCACCCCCCAACCCCTGAATTTTTGTGACTTACTCTCTCGGTTTTTGCAGGTTCAGGAGGATTATAGAAAGGAGGTGTTTGCTATATCAGCTTGGTTCTTGTGGAATCAGAGAAACGCTATCCATTTTGGCCGACCGGTGCACCCTTCGGTTCATATCATCTCATTGGCGGGTAACTTGCTGCAAGATTTCTTGGGTATTCAAAAACTGGAGCCGGTGGTGGCTCGCTCGCCCATCCTGCAACAATGGCGCCCTCCAGAGCTAAACCAGCACAAAGTCAACTTTGATGCTGCAATATTCACAGCTACAAATTCGGCTGGAATTGGAGTGGTTGTTAGAGACTGGAGAGGTGAATTTGTTGGCGCGTTTTCTATCTCTGTGCCGCTGTCTCATACCGTTGCTGATATGGAAGCCTTAGCGTGTCGAAAAGCTGTCGAATTTGCTGCCGAGATTGGTCTGCAGAAAGTAATTTTTGAAGGGATTCAGCCATGGTTATCAATGCTTTAAATCAAGGTAGTGCTGGATTATCAACCTATGGAGTCGTCATTGAAGACATTCGCTGTCAAGCTATGGTTTTTCAGTCATCTGTTTTCAATCATGCTAGTCGTTCTTGTAACTGTGTTGCTGATGCTTTAGCCAAAAAAGCTAAAGGCAGTCGGGGTACCCAGATGTGGCTCAACGATCCACCTAAGGATATTGCCTCCTCTTGTTATTTGATGTTCATTAAGTTCTTGTTCTTATTCAATAAAAGCCGAGGCTTCTTGTCTGGTTTCTCAAAAAAAAGAGACTCGACCATTTAATGGCTCTAGCCGAGTAACTATTGTATACATTTTTTGTTGTGCATCAACAAGATATGCGTCTTTTGAGTCACCTTATATAAATTTCCAATAGAAAAACTTTGCTCAAATGGGTTAGAATGGTAATAATAAGAAGATAAATGAAGTTTAGAATAGCTTCTCTTGTTTGTTAATGGAATGATGAAAATTGCATAATTAGTTCCAATTTAAAAGGATCTAGGGCAAAACCATCTAGTCTTTTCAAGCGTGTAGTAGTGAATTATTGCCATGCTGCATAACATGATTATTCAGCCAAGGAACACAAACAGTTGTAGAGAATTCACAACACTTGGTAATGTATTGAGAAATCTCATCAGTGCTTAGAGAATTTAGAAGTCATTAGTGAACTTACCGAGTCCCTCATATACCTCATGACGCAAATCCATTCGCAAAGTCATGAATCTTGAAGATGGGGTTCCCACTAAATTTTATAAGATTACATTTTCAATTTTCATTTATTATTATTCATTTTTAAAAATGGTTACATCTAAAATCATTAATAAATAAAAACTATCAAAAGAAAAAAAAAAGAAAAAAAAAAACACAAAAAATATAATCTATTTAGAAACAACCAGGAACTACCCAACATTGCAAAAGGGCATATACTAGTATTGACAAAGACATCAACTAAAAAGAGTCAATAACTTCGATTTTTTTCAGGAGTGGAGTAGGTAAAGAGAAAATGAAACAAAGATTAATTATCTGATCCCACAAGGAAAGGCAATTCCAATAATGAAACTTCCTACAAATTTCCTTAACTCTCCAACATAAAATTATAATCCTTTTCCTCTTCAATTATTGTCTCCTATTTTTTTTCTCTTTCTCAAACTGAGCACAAGGATAGTGTTTTTTATACAACCCATCGTTCAAGCCAATTCACATCCTCAAGGTCCTCTCTCATCTCTTATGCAATGTTTTGTGTGAATTCTCTGTTTTATTTCTTTTTTTTTTAATATTTATTTATAGGGCAAATCACAATATTTATTTCTTTCTTTTGTCTTTTTTTTTTTCATTTGTGTCTTTCGTAAAAAGCTAGAATTTGTTATTTGTTAACTAGTTTGTTAGTATTGTTTATTTAGTTTTGGTTGTTTCTCCTCACTCCTCCTTTTTTCCTTTCTTTTTTCATGGCTTAAATACAATTATGGAGGCCTATTTGCTAAAGTTTTAAATTCTCAATCAAAATTTCATTAGTTATTTGAATGAATCATCTTTTCCTAACCTCATTAAGCTTCTTGAATAAAATACTCACTGCAATTTCCATGATTATGTTATAATAGTTTTATGTTGTTGTGGCCAAATTCCATCTACCAATAAATAATTAATTTATGAGTAATGTTAGAGAGTAGAGATAAAAGTTTTTGACTTTGGTCATAACTTGATAAAGTGGTAAGTTGTGATTGGAGTTTACTTTAACCTAACATTAATACCCCTTTTATTATACATCAACCATAACAAGTCACATAAATAATTATGAAAAAAATTAAGTGCCATTAGATTTATTTTTAATTTACTAGTATTTGCCATGAAATGTGATGGTAAGGCCAAAAGTGATCTTAAAGTCTAAAAAAAATGACATTTTAACAGGTGTTAATTAAATTAAGTGCCACTAGCTTAAATGTATAGTTAAACAGTAAAATAAGATAGGGACAAGATCTTCAATTATCTTTAAAGCATTTCCAAGTGCCACTAGCTATTTAAAAGCATAGTTGAACGGTGAAATAGGATTTACAGAAGTCAAGAAAAGTGAGCATAATAATAGTGGATGACTCACATTCACATGGTGTGTCCTATTTCATTCCTCCATGGGACCAGGTGTTGAAATTATAACATCATATCATCATTACACTGGGCAAAGTACTTTTTTTTTTTTTTTCGTTTGCTTTGTAAAATATAGAACATGTTGCAGAGGAATCTTATCCAACTAAAAAAAAAGCCAATATCTTTGATTTTCTCTAGGAGTGGAGTGGGTATAGATGAACTATTCGGTCCCACGAGTAAAGGCAATTCCAATAACAAAACTTCCTACAACTTTCCTGAACTCTCCAACATAAAACTATCATAGTGTTCCTCTTCAATTGTTGTCTCACTATTTTTTTTCTTTCTCAAACTGAGCACACTGAAAGTTTTTTCTAGCACCAAATCGTTCAAGCCTACTCGCATCCTCAAGGTCCAATCTCTTCTCTTATGAAATGTTTTGTGTGAATTCTCTGTTTTATTTCTCTCTTTTTTTCTTTTTATATTTATTTATATGTTTCGATTTCTTTTGGATTATGAGAAAGCAGTCTAAGCAGAGGGAAAGGGGAGGAACAGACAGATTTTTTTTTTACTGGGTTTTGACCTTTTGTTTTATAGTATCTGAATTTCTCCAGTCTTATACCAACAGTGATTGTGAAATTACAAACACAGAGGATGCTTTTGTAATGATTTAACGTTAGTTAAATAAATTTCTGCATAAATAATAATCATAATAACGTGATTTGTTTTAAAAATAAACAAACAAAAAATGTTGACTTTACTGGGAACAGAGGATGTGAATGTCAGCAAGGCTAGGATCGCTGCCATTAGTTAGTTAGTTAGTTATTTTTTTTTCTTACTATTATTATTTTTAAAAAATAAATTAAATGGTGTGAAGTAATTAGCAAATTGGGTGTAGTTGTAAGATTGTTGTGAATTTTGTTGGGACCTTAGTTTTATTAATGCCTTTCGTCTCTCTTTCACATACTAACAAACAAAAGAAAAAATAATGGTCATTCCTTTATTAGAAAAGCAATTATATAATAGGAATTGAATCATGTGTTGTTTCTAAGATATTTTTGAGCTTTAAAATCACTGCTGCAATTTCATTTCTCAAATCTGTAATTTTTGACCTTTCATACAGGTCCATCTCTTTAATTCTATCCTTTCACTCCCTCCCTAAAATGAATAATCCATATCAAATCATTCCTTCTTTCTCTATTTTTTTTTTCCTTTTAATTTTTCTTTTAAATTTAATTGAAAATTACCTTTTTATTTTTATTTTTATTTTTATCTTTTAAAAAAAAAAAAATCTTTATTGTAGTTCAACACTTGCTGCCAACATATTTCCAATGTCTTCCATTAGCTCTCAGAAGGCCTCCTTGTTGTCATCATTTTCATCTTCAACACCACAGTGGAAATATGATGTCTTTCTTAGTTTTAGAGGTGAGGACACCCGCACCAATTTCACGGACCATCTATATGTTGCTTTGAAACAAAAGGGCATAGTCACCTTTCGAGATGAGGAAAATCTGGAGAGAGGAAAATCTATTTCACCAGAGCTCTTGAAAGCAATAAAAGAATCGAGATTTGCAATTGTCATTCTCTCAAGAAACTTTGCGTCTTCAACATGGTACTTGGATGAACTTACAAAGATCATTGGATACATGAAAGAGATGACCAAGACTGTTTTGCCAATTTTTTATGATGTGGACCCATCTAATGTACGAAAACAAACAGGCACCTTTGCCCAAGCCTTTTTTGAACATGAAGAACGTCTCAAGGATGACATAGAGAAAGTGCATACATGGAGAGCTGCTTTAAGAGAAGTGGCAAATCTCAAAGGGTGGCACCTACTAGATAGGTAATCCAATTTGACATATTAGTTTCTTTTAAATGTTCAAACTTCAAATAAATACTTTTCTTATCTTTGAGCCTTGTTTTAAACTATATGAAAAGTGACATAGATGTTCACACTTCTTTTCTATTTTGACTTGATCTAATTAATATACATTTTCGTATTTCTTTCAATTTTTTCTTGCACCAAGTTATAATACATTTTCTTGGTTTAATTTTTTTTTATATTAAACCTCATCAAATTTAGTTGGCTAAAATTAAAGATGCCTTGCTTCTTATGCCATATCAAATTTCGTAAATAAGATTTATTTACTATTTGATTAATATATTTATTTTTTATCTATAAATTTAGACTATAAAAACTTAAAATTTTAAAATTTAATTGATATCATAGTTATTAAAGAGGTTGTTTGGCCAACCAAATTTGATAACTCAATTCTCAGTTTCCATAACTCATAACTCAAAAATGGTGGGACCCATAGTAAAAAGGTTGTTTGGCCAAACAATAACTCTGTTTCTATCACTTAATTCTCTGATTTTTGAGTTATGAGTTATGGAAACTGAAAACAACCAAAGGCTGTTTTCAGTTTCCATAACTCATAACTCAATGGCATTTTCGTAAATAAACACACATGGAGGGATCCACAACCACAACTTTTGACCACCTTTTGATTTTTTTTTTTCATTTGTTCGGTCTTCTGGTTTTTTTTTTTTTTTTTTTTTTTTTTTTTTTTTTTTAATAGCTTCGGTGAGTTTGGGTACTGAAAACAAAAAAAACAAAAAAAAAAAAAGGAAAAAGCTACACCTGGGCCCACAAATAGTGCGAAAAATATTGAGTGATGAAAATTGGGTGATGATGCCAAACATGTGTGAAAAATTGAGTGATGAGTGATGAGTTATGAGTTATAAGTGATGAGTGATGAGTGATGGAAATTGAGTGATGAAAAATGGTTGGCCAAAAGTTTTTCCTCTAAAAGAAACTATTTATTTTTTTTGCAAAAATAAAAAATATACCGACATTGGAGAGGAATCTTATCCAACTAAAAAAAGAAAATCCAATAACTTTGATTTCTTTTAGGAGTGGAGGGTGTATAGAGAAATCAAACGAAGATGAATTACCGGGTCCCACAAGTACAGGCAAAACCAATAACAAAACTTCCTATCCTACGACTTCCTTAACTCTCCAACATGAAACTGTCATAGTGTTAGTCTTCAATTATTGCCTCACTATTTTATTTCTTTCTCAAACTGAGCACACAGAAAGTTTTTTCTAGCACAAATCGTTCAAGCCTACTCGCATCCTCAAGGTCCTATCTCTTCTCTTATGCAATGTTTTGTGTGAATTTTCTGTAAATAATAATCATAATAACGTAAGTTATCCAATTTGTTTAAAAAATAAACAAACAAAAAAATTTTGACTTCACTGAAAACAGAGGATAGAGGATGTGAATGCCCAACAAGGCTAGGATCACTGACACTAGTTTATTTTTTTTAACAAAATTATATGGCGCGAGGTAAATAGCAAATTCGGTGTAGTTGAAAGATTGTTGTGGCCTTAGTTTTATTAATGCCTTTCGTCTCTCTTTCACATACAAACAAACAAAAGAAAAAATAATGGTCATTCCAATATTAAAAAAGCAATTATATAATAGGAATTGAATCAATTGTTATTCCTAAGATATTTTTGAGCTTTACAATCACTACTGAAAATTTATTTCTCAAATTTTGTAAGTTTTTACTTTTTTACACATCCATCTCTTTTATTCTATCCTTTCACTCTTTCTTTAAAATAAAAGATCCATATTAAATCATTCCTTTTTTTTTTTCTCTAATTTTTTTCCTTTTAATTTTTCTTTCAATTTTTATTGAAAACTATCTTTTTCTAATTTTTATTGTAGTTCAATACTTGCCGCCAACATATTTCAAATGTCTTCTATTAGCTCTCAGAAGGCCTCCTCTTCGTCATCATTTTCATCTTCAACACCACAATGGAAATATGATGTCTTTCTTAGTTTTAGAGGTGAGGACACCCGCACTAGTTTTACCGACCATTTATATATTGCTTTGAAACAAAAAGGCATAGTCACCTTTCGAGACGAGGAAAATCTTGAGAGAGGAAAACCTATTTCACCAGAGCTCTTGAAAGCAATAAAAGAATCAAGATTTGCAATTGTCATTCTCTCAAGAAATTATGCGTCTTCAACATGGTGCTTGGATGAACTTACAAAGATTATTGGATGCATGAAAGAGATGACCACGATTGTTTTGCCAATTTTTTATGATGTGGACCCATCTAATGTACGAAAACAAACCGGCACCTTTGCCCAAGCCTTTTTTGAACATGAAAAGCGTTTCAAGGACGACATGGAGAAAGTACAAACATGGAGAGCTGCTTTAAAAGAAGTGGCAAATCTCAAAGGGTGGCACCTACAAGATAGGTAATCCAATTTGGCATATTACTTACTTTTAAATGTTCAAACTTCAAATAAATGCTCTTCTTATCTAAAGCCTTAATTTGAACTTTAAGCAAAGTGAGATAGATGTCCACACTTCTTTTCTATTTTGACTTGATCTAATTAATTTACATTTTTGTATTTCTTTCAATTTTTTCTTGCACCAAGTTATTTACATTTTCTTGGTTTACCCAACAGAATAGAACATTGGATATCTACTTTCTTTTTTGGTCCTATTTATGGGTGGTACTCACTAGATTTCATTTTATTTTCATTGCAGGTCTGAGGCACAACTTATCCAAAATATTGTGGGAGAGTTATGGCATAAATTAAGTTACGTATTCTCAAAAGATACTGAAAACCTTGTAGGAATAGAATCTCGAGTGAAGAAATTGGAGTCATGTTTGGCTATAGGGTCTAATGATGTTCGCATTATAGGGGTTTGGGGAATGGGGGGAATAGGTAAAACAACTCTTGCTAGAGTTGTTTTTCGCATGGTTTCGAACAAGTTTGAAGGTTGTTGCTTTCTTCCAAATGTCAGGGAGGTTTGTGAAAAAGATGGTTTAATTCCATTGCAACAACAACTTATGAGAAAAATATTAAATGAAAGTATGAATATACAAGATGTTGACGAGGGAGTTTTCGTGATCAAGAATAGATTACATCATAAAAGAATTCTTCTTGTTCTTGATGATGTAAATCAGTTAGACCAGTTGAAAAAGTTAGTTGGGAAGCATAATTGGTTTGGTCTTGGTAGTAGAGTTATCATAACAACTAGGGATAAGCATTTACTACGTATACCTAAAGTAGATAAAATATGCGAAGTTGAAGGATTGAGTGATGATGAAGCCCTTCATCTTTTGAGTTTGAAAGCTTTTAATAAAGATCATCCTCCCAAAGATTATCTAGAGCTATCCAAAGATGCCGTACAATATACTAAAGGCCTTCCTTTAGCTATTGAGATTTTGGGTTCCTTTTTGTTTAGTAGAAGCATCAATCAATGGAAAAGTACATTAATTAGGATAAAAGAATTTCCTGAACGTGCAATTTTCCAAGCACTTAAAATAAGTTATGATGGACTACACGAAACGGAGAAAAAATATTCATGTATATTGCATTTTTCTTTAATTGTGAGGAAAAAAATAGTGTAGTAGAGAAACTAAATTATTTTGGCCTTTACCCTGATGTTGGATTAGAGGTTCTAGTTGATAAATCACTCATTAAAATAAAAGACTTTAAAGTGTGGATGCATGATTTACTAGAAGACATGGCTAGGAAAATAATTCATGAAGAATGCCCTGAAGACCCTGGAAAGCGTAGCATTTTGTGGTCATTTGAAGACATTAACAGTGTACTAACAAATAATACGGTAAGAGGTTATATAGAAAAGTTGAGCACATACCCTATCATATTATTAAAAGTTCAACTTAGAGTAGCTTTAGTAATCTTATATTTTGCAATTCTCTAATCCCTTTTCTTCATGATTATTAGGGAACAGCAGCAAATCAAGGCATAGTCCTAAAGTTGCCTGAATCAAAAGAGGCATATTGGAATCCTGATTCATTTTCAAAGATGCATCATCTTAAATTGCTCAGAATTAGTAATGTTCAACTTCTCCACGAACCCAAACATCTTCCTATTAGCTTAAGATTTCTTGACTGGAGTGGGTACCCTTCAAAATCTTTGCCATTAGAATTCCAATCAAATGAGCTTGTTGAACTTTACATGTGTGGTAGCTGCATTGAACAACTTTGGAAAGGAGCAAAGGTAATTTACGCATCCTTTTACTTGTTTATATTAAAGTTTCATTAAATTGTATGGATTTGTTCAAGCTAATTTTTTTTTTTTTTTTTTTTTTTTTTTTTTTTTTTTTTTTTTTTTTTTTTTTTTTTTTGCTTTTAATAGTCATTTGAGAAGTTGAAAATCATCCAAATGAATGGGTCTACAAACCTTAAAGAAACCCCTGATTTGATCAAAGTCCCAAATCTTAAGGAAATGGTTCTCGAAGATTGTTTAAATTTACGCAAGATTCACCCTTTAACTTGGGTTCATAATAGACTTACTCGTCTAAATCTAAAAGGCTGTGTAAATGTCAATGTCAAAACTCTTCCAAGCAAGTTCGAAATGGAGTTTCTTGAGGATCTTATTCTTTCTGGTTGCACAAAACTAAAGAAGATTCCAGAATTTGGAGAAAACATGCAACGTGTATCGAAGCTTTATTTGGGTGGAACTGCTATTACTAAACTACCCACATCAATTGGGCATTTGACCAGCCTTGTTTTATTGGATGTAAAAGATTGCAAAAGTCTTACATGTCTACCAAGCATCATTTTTAATTTGAAGTTGCTTAAAGATGTGAATATTTCGGGATGCTCAAAACTTCAGAGATTGCCTGAGAATGTGGGTAACGCTGAAAGTGTAGAGGAGCTAGATGTGAGTGGAACTGCTATAAGAGAGGTGCCTTCTTCCATTGGTCTTTTAAAAAATCTTAAAGTGATATCTTTCAATGGATGTAAAGGGTTATCATCGTTTAACTCTACATCTTGGTATGATCTCCTCCCTTTTTCTTCAAGGCCAAAAATTGCAGATCCCGTGGGAATGTCCTCTCTGTTGGGTTTGTGTTCTTTGACTACATTGAACCTAATAAATTGCAATCTCAGTGCAATCCCCGATGATATTGGTTGCTTATTCTCTTTAGAAAAAATAGATCTAAGTGAGAATAGTTTTTTTTGTCTTCCTGATAGCATCGGTCAATTATGTAAGTTGGGAATATTGAGTTTAACTAATTGCACGAGTCTTCGATCATTACCAAAACTTCCATTAAGTATCGTAAAAGTTTGGGGAGGTGGTTGTACCTCACTAGAAATGGTTCTAGATCTGCAAATACCTAATTTTTTATTTAAGGGGGAGCTTTATCTTTCAAATTGCAGTAAACTAGTTGACAATCAAGATTTCATTGACCTTTTTTTTGCAGTGATAAGACAGCACCATCCGGTCTCTCTCTCTCTCTCTCTCTTTCTCTCTCTCTCTCTCTCTCTCTCTCTCTCTCTCTCTCTCTCTCTCTCTCTCTCTCTCTGTGTATGTTATAAACAACTTGCTTTGTATGTTTTAGGGACTCTCTCGTCACAGTGAGTATGACAATCCAGAGTGTAATTGGAGATATGACATGGTTATTCCTAGAAGTGTAATTCCGAAGTGGTTTATCCATCAAAGTATTGGGGCTGAAATGAATATAAACGAACCTTCTTCTCATTTGTGTGATGACTGGATGGGGGCTGCTGTTTGCGTTCTATTTTCTTCTCTTCCCAATTTTATAATATCTTGTTCTTGTCGGTTGATAGCAAATGGAAAAGTAATGTCTACTAATGAATTTGGTGTTGAGCATGAAATATTTAGGACAGTAGACAGGGCTGGCGTATCAGATAATATTTGGCTAATTTATTTGCTTCCTCAATACTACAAGGTGGAGGACATAAAATTACTGAATGAATGTGAAGCAAATGAATTGACTCGGATTGGCATTAAAATTGAAACTAATTTTCCAGGCATGGAGGTGAAGAAATGCGGGTTTCGAATGGTATACAAGAAAGACATAGAAGAACTCAACAGAACAATGGCTCAAAGTAGCAACACCAGCATCATTCCTTGTGAGGACTTGGATGTTCTCCATCATAATTTTGACAATTTGGCAATGGTAGTGGAAGGTAAAATAGCAAAGCGAATTCGTGACAATTACGAAGGTGCTGGACCTAGTGGAGAAGGAAGCTCTTATGATGTGCCAGACCCAAAAAGGATTGAAAGGCTCCATGGTGACTCTGATTGTGAGGAATACTTCGAATGTGCTGAGGAGATCAATGATTAGCAGGAATCTAGATGGAATTAGAAATTGGGTTCAAATACTTTGTAAGTCAATGAATCCAAATTAATTCCTATTTGTTTTATCTTTTGGTATATATTTGTACTTTTGTTTGATTTGATTTTAAATTCTAAATAGTATATTGCTTAGCTTCGTTATTCGCACTTATTCCAAAAAGGGGCATCATTGAAGGATCTCACTGTCTGTTTCCATGCTACTGGGTTGTTTCTCCAACATTTGTAGTTTGCTTTGCAATTGCCCTATTTTTCGTCCCACATGGCTGTACTCCATCTTGTTCCAAGTTTGCAGCCTTGTACGGCATCTCAAAATTTTTAAAATTTTTAAAATTTTCAAGTTTGTTGGAATATGTTGGTAGGCATCCATTACTGAGATTTCAGCGTTTTCCTTATCTCTTATAGCGATTGTGACAATGGTTGGAGTGACTAATGGCTCCCTGGTAGCGGTGATGGTGGTGGTTGTCTCAGAGAGTGTCGCGATAGTAGTGGGAATAAAGTCGTTGGAAGGTTGTGGTGGCTAGATTGGGTGAAAGCAAATTGAGGAACAACTTTGGAATATGAAAAGTGTCATTAAGGGATAAACTAGGAGAAGAGATTGTTCCTTTATGACTAATAGGCATAGGAGTTCCATCAACAGTGTAAATATAGATAGGATGTGCTAAGGATGCCTTATCAAAGAATTGTGATTCATCGAGGGCCATATGGGTACAACATGTAGTATCAAAAAACCAAGAATGTTTACCTGAGGTGATAAAAAGGGCAGTGGAAGTTTGAAATAAAACTTGTTGAACTACTGCCCCAATATCAGCTGTAGTAAGTGAGGAGGCCAAAGATGGACCTATAGGAACCGACTGATCTGAGGGACCACAACAGCTACCTGAGGAAGAGGAGGTTTGTTCTCTTGCATGAATTTCTATAGGTTGCGGCAAACAGAGATATCATGGCCTTTGGCATGGCAAAACATGCAGCGACTACCTTTGGAAGATTAAAAGGTGGGACACCCAGAGTTTATCCAAGGAGGAGCAGTGAATGCAGTAATGGGAGGATGTAGAGAAGGAGAAGGTGTAGCCAACACATGGTTAGAGGATGACATGCAATAAGTAGGCCAACGATTCTCCTATGAGATGAGCTCCTTGACTATAGCATCAAGAAAAGGAGTAGGAGACCGACTAAGCAGAGAAGCCCGAGTAGGCTCAAAATATTTACGTAAAACCATCATGAAATGCATAAATCGATGGTGATCTTGACATTTGGCAAAGAGCTCAATGTCCTCAGGATGCTTTAGTAGAGGATCTGCAACAGTGAGTTGTTCTCACATAGAAGAAGTCTAAGAATAATAATCAGAAATAGACTGACATGTCTCTTGGCGCATCTAATAAAGCTTGGATTCAATGTGGAACTCCAGACTTGAATCATTAGTACAATTGTAGTGACTAGACAGAAATATCCAAGCAACCATAGGCCCGCATCAGTACCAAAACGAGGAAGAAGACTATAAATGGAAGGTATAGAGGTATTGATAAACCAAGACAGAATCTTACTCTGAATACTCTCCCATTCCTCTAGGCATGCTTTATAATCATCCTCTGTTACAATAGTAGTCTTAGACGCATCAACGTCAATAGTGGCTTTGGACTAAGAAAGTGGCATTGGCTTGGGAATTGAATCAATTACATACCTCCATAGCTTGCGAAACTTGAGAAAGACAATCATATTTTGGGACCATGCATGATAGTTAGTAGAACCATCCAAGATAACTATAATAGGACAAAAAATGTCTTGTTTGTTTTGTTGAGCCATCACAAAGAAAATGAACACAAAGAGGAATTTAGAGACCTCAAACAAAGAAACAGAGCCCAAAAACAGAGTCTACATGAAAAATTGAGCAAGATAGGCCCTATTGAAATTTTCTGACTTTTAGTCAAAAGTCAATTGTCAACTGTGCAAGTCAACGGTCAGAAAAAGAGAAGTCAACGGTTGACGTGTGCTAATGCAAGCTGATGACGCAAGGCGCTTATGTGTGCTAATGTAAGCTGATGACATAGGACGCTGATGTGGGCAAAATGACATCACCCTAAGGCTGACGTGGCATGATACAAACCGAATTAGGCACGTGGTGCATGTGTTGGCGCGTAGCAACGCTATGACTAGCTCGTGGCAATGCTGTGACTGGCGCGTGCAGCCCGTGTGTACTTCTGGTGGCATGTGGTAGTGCGTGGAGTGCGTGTTCGTGAGCAAGAAACTTCAGGCGACATGTGTCCAGTGATTTTAGGTTATTCTTGGTTGGGTTTTGCTTGGAATTGATTGATCTGTCACGTTGTGCCTTTGCTTTAGCAGTTTGATGAATACAATGATGAGATCCAAACGTTGCAGGGCTATGGGCATGATGGTGGTAACTCGCTTTTGACAGTGGCTACTGGATTAAGGCAAAGGTAGTGGAAGAACGCCGAAGATGACCCCAGGTACTAGAATGTTAGAGTAATGGCTTTGATATCATATTAAGAATATAAAGTGAGAGACAGAAATACTAAATAGTCTGCATATTGATGTTTATTCTGTGTGTATAACATTGTATAATGGAAAGCCTTATATAGGCTACGTATGTGTGAAGTACAAGTAATATGAATATACTACAAGTACAATAGCTCAATGGGCTAGAGATGAGAATCAACAAGCATCCAAGGATTCATTGCATGTTCCAGTTGGGGCTATTACTAAAGCAAGATTCAAGAAGATCAAAAAAGCACTTAATGGGCTGATTTAAGATATTTGGGCTAATTCTAACGCAGGACATTCCAAGTTTGGCCCAAAGGAAGATGAAGGTGTAATAAATTTAATCCAAGTTATTGAGGGCTAATCGAGCTTGATTGGGCATGATTTATGACGTGGATTAATGGCTGATTGACTTTCAGCTCCATATCAGTTAATAGACATTTTTCCTATTCTGGAGCTTATAATTTCATACCAGATCTACCTTAATTTAGGGCTTTTATTATTTAGAACGTTTTTAGCTATTTTCCTTTTTTGGATCTGCTAATTTCAAACCAAATCAACTTTTATTTAGGGTTTTTTTTTTTAATTCAGTACATTTTTTTTTTCTATTTTCAAGCATGTCTTATAAGTAGCATGCACTCATTGTAATGGGGAATTATTGAATAAAAATCAGAAAAGGTGAGGCTTTGCTCTTCTTTTGGTTCTTCAAGAACTGTGAACTTATCAGGGATTCTTCCTTGTGGCATTCAAACTTTATACCTTTGGTTCGTGATTCAATTATAATCATTGGGTCAAGATGTTATACTTATACCTTTGGTTTGCATTTCGATTATAAATGTTGGGTCAGGGTTTCCATCAAAAATCTGAATTTTAGCTTTCTTGGGCAAGTATTCCAATATTTTTGTTGTGTCTCAAAGCGTGTCGATTGAGGTTCGCATCAGCTAGGTTAGACTAATCTATATACTAACAACTTTTAAGCTAATTTATTTTTGTCTTTTTTGTATTAAGTATTTAATGATATGTTTGAATATTCTATATTTAGATTAATCTTTTCACTTCATATAATAATGATTATATAGTATATACTGATTTTCTTTTGTTTATATTTTTATTTATTTGAATAAATATATATATATATATATAGCTTAAATTATGAATAAATAAATCATACATAATAGTGAGTATATTGATTCTAGCTAATAGTAGACTCAAAAAAATAAATTATAACTTATATTTACATTATATTTTCTACTTTAATCGATTGTTTTTGTTTAATAGATTAAGCAATCTTTTTCCCCCTAAACCAAAATTTTGACTTCACGAATGGGCGTGGCAATCTATGGTTTAATAAATGTGAGGATGACAGAAATTCTATTTGAGAAGCTTAAGGATCTATTTGGGATCTACTTATTTTGCTAAAATTGAAAACCTTTTGTTGAAAGTACTATAGATAAAAGTAAAAGATAATTGAAATAGTACAATAAATCCATGAATAGTACCAAAAAAATGCAAAGAGGCCCATGAACAGTAATAAAAATATATTGAGTAGTAAAATAAGCTGACTTTTTAAGCTGGAGTCAAACGCACACTAAATCTCGTAAGAACTTACAAATAATATTGCAATATAGACATATATATTATTATAAAAATTATTTTGAAATGCTAGTAATATGGAATAGCAGAGTCAATATGTGCAAACCTTAGATTTCGTAAGCCCCACCAGAAACAATGAAAGAATTTTTCTGAGAAATTTTTGGACTGCACTACACCAGACTGAAGGGCTCCAAGAAATATTCCAAAATCAAAGAGCGTTTTACTTTTATCTGGTGGATTTATTTGGCAAACGTCATTTAGAAATGTGTAATTTCCTAAACTGTGAAGTCTGTCATCACATTTGAAAGAACTTTGGATACATCCAATACGTTTTTCACAAGCCACGTGCCAGCAAGCAGTCTCCCTTTCAATAGAGAGAAAATACCAAAAGGCCCCCAATACCTAAAAGACCCTCGAGGCATTGAACATCAATAAATTCTTCATATTTTCCTAATAATCATAATAATAATTCATGAAATTGTACACACATGAATTGTACAATGTATTTATATTCTATATAATATCTATGTAGGTCATATATATAATTGACCTAGGACGATAAAGGTATTCTTGATTGAGCTAAAATCAAGAACATTTTCACTACTCTAGGAAAACAACATTTTTACTGTAGTTGAGATGTCAGTTTCTCATAGGTAGAAATAAAATTAAAATAAATAGTTGAAATATTAGATTAGGACTCTCCACAAATTAAAAACAAAGGTGTTGTAAAAATGTTATGACATTTTTTTATATTCCTAGACTTTCATTATTTGAGTAATGCTATATTCACAATATTTTCTCAACAAATTCTAAATATTAGATTGTTATAAGTTGATTAAAAAGTAATGTTAGTGCAGGATAACAAACTGCCTCTTAAGATTTCTTTATGAAAATATTATAGATATAACATGATTTTATAGTTGATATGAGAATAGGAGTACCCATTTATAATAAATTAATGAATGAAGTATTTAACTTTTCTCATGTAGGTCCCCCTCGGAGAACCTACATTGATGAAACTCATCTCTATTCGCCGAATAGAGTCTTTTCCCCGCTGGTGGAAATCTCTTATTATTCTCTTTCTCTAAACCTGTTTGCTTTTTCCCATATACTCATTCCCATAGCCCTCCCACCACTCAATCCTCCTACCTTTCGTTATCATGGAAGAGCTTGCAAACCAATGGGCCCGACTGTCACTCAAAGCAAAAGAAAACCACATCATTGACCTTCCACCCACAGTAGAAAATAACAGTCATGTCCTCATCGCAAAACTCTTCACTAAACGTAGAGTCAACTTGGAGGCACTCACACGGACCTTGAGGAGTATGTGGCGGTCTGTGATGAACTTTGAAGTCCGGGATCTAGGTTCCAACACAGTGCTTATTAATTTCGACGACGACGCCGACCCACAGAAGATAATAGCGCAGGGACCATGGACTTTTGACAAGTACCAACTAATCGGTCTATACAAACCGGTGGGTGAGGAGTCGATGAACAACACCACTTTTGACTACGCTTCCTTCTAGGTTCAAATCCATAACCTTCCCCTCCGATGGATGAACAAGGTGACCGCTAAAGCTATTGGCAGGACTCTAGGCACCATTGAGCAAGTTGATGTCTCTACTACAAGGGAGTGTTGAGGTCGCTACTTACGAGTCTGTGTCCAAATAAACATTACCCAGCCCCTCTGTCGAGGTAGGATGGTAAACTTCGGGGAGGTAGAACCGCAATGGGTGGCGTTCCAATACCAAAAGCTACCGATCTTTTGTTACTGGTGCGGCATTCTCAACCATGATGAAAAAGACTGCGCACTCTGAACTAACAGTGGCGGCACTTTGAATACTGAAGAGCAGCAGTACGGAGCCTGGTTATGTGCTCCCTTGAACAACCTCCAACAACCCCAAGTAGCCAACAAGATAGCCACGCCAAAACCCAGCCAACCCCGTGCTCCACCACGCCCCCCTCGTCCAATGCCATCGACACACATGAATGGTGCGTCCATAACGGCGTCCATTGCAAACCCAGTACGGCAGTCCAAACATTCTGATCCATCACCCTCCACAATTCCGGAAATAGCCACGCAAAATGCGCCGACAAATATGGAGATCCTGTCAGACCTGAATCTCTTCTGATGGGATTGACGAGAACATGTAATAGTGACGAGGTAGCGTTATGACGAGGATATCCCATGACGACAAACAAACCATCAACGACGAGGAAAGGAAGGTCATTCAATGGTGCCAGCAAGTAACCTGGGCAGTTACGAAACCAGTAAAGCAGACCGTTGGAAGCTAATAAAAGCCCCATAATTGAGCTTGAGGCGTTATGAAAGAAGAACATTTACACTCCAACGGCTAGCAGTCAGGCTCACAGGTATAAAGCTCTAACATTTGCAGCATAAGGTACGAGATTAAGATTCTGAAGATACACTTCTTGCTTTTTAGTTCTGTAAACAGCTTGATTGTTCTAACTTTGGCATCGGAGACGTTGTGGCAGGCACCACACCGGTGACCACCTTTCTTGAAGAGGGCCAGGTACTCACGAGGAGTTCCATCTGCCTACTGAGACTGACGAAGTTGCACCTCATCATCTTCCATGCACATATTGCGAAAATTGATAACGTAATAAATAACTTTCCTTCAACGCCACAATCAACCATTACCCAAAAGGAATGTTTAGAATTGGTGGACCAACCTGAGAGTGATCCTTCCATCTTACAACACGCTGTCTCCTTGGATCTCGGATTACATGATACTTACCTTGTTGATGCTCCTATAGGGCACATGCTGGACATTAAAAGCATGATTGGGCCGAAAAGGCTAATGGACCCAATAAAAGGAACTTGGAAAAGGCTTGGGCCTCCCAAAAATAAAACTACAGACCAGGAAACTATTTTACCATGTGCTGGGCCGAAACGTAAGCTTGAGGAAATGTGTAAGTCAGATGACATAACTCTGGAAAAGAAACAAAAGCTAGCTAAAGAAGAAAGTGCAACGACATGTAATATAACAGACAATATGGAATCAGCGGTGGCTGCTTGGCAGCACTGCCGGGTCTAATGAGTGTCCTAAGCTGGAACTGTCGGGGGCTTGGGAACCCTCGAACAGTTAATGCTCTTAAAATAGCATGGAAAAAGGAAACTCCTATTAGCGTCTTCTTAACGGAGACGAAACTCTCTACAGATCAGTTAAACGCCAAAAAACAACACTGAGATTATAATCAAGGACTGGTGGTCTCTAATGATGGCCAGAGTGGTGGCTTAGCTCTTTTGTGGAAACCAGGAACTCAAGTACATGTTAAAAATTTCTCCCATTAGTTTATTGATGCTCATGTGTTATGTACCACAGGACAATGTTGGAGATTCACAGGCTTTTATGGACACCCCGATACCAGTAAACGGGATGAGACTTGGGCACTCCTTCAATCCCTTGGGTAGTCCAATCATCTTCCATGGCTCTGTGTGGGAGACTTTAATGAGATCACAAGCCAAGCTGAGAAAGTGGAAGGGTGTTTAAGACCAACTCGGCAGATGTATCGCTTTCGAAGCACTATCCACGTGTGTAACTTCATCAACCTGGGATACCATGGCTAATCCTTCACTTGGTCCCGTAACCACCCTACTGAAGGCAGAATATACATACGCTTGGATAGGGCCCTTGCAAACAATGCATGGAAGTTGCTTTTCCCAGGATCCACAATTCACCACATTCCCATGTCATCATCAGACCATTCACTACTTTCCATCTGCATGCAACAGCCCGATCCTCCTCGGAGACCTCACTCTCAACCTTTATTTCGCTTTGAGGCCATGTGGCTCCAAGACCCATGGTGCGAAGTAGTCCAGGAGGCCTGGAGTGAAGGACTTTATAAAACCAAGGGGGTCTCTATCATAAACTGCCATGCAAGTTATCGTGATCGCCTGTCAGCGTGGAATAAAAATGATTACGGCCATGTTGGAAAGCAAATTAAGAAACTTGAATGTAGACTTCAAATTTTGGAAAACCACCCCATCCAAAATAGTGCCAGGATCCATGAGGTATGGACTGCCTTGATCCGATGGCTTGACGCTAAAAATACCATGTGGCACCAGCGTTCGAGGAATTTGTGGATCATGGATGGTGACTGAAACACTACTTTTTTCCACCAAAAAGCTTCAAACTGCAAGGAAAGAAACTCCATTCTAGGCATTTGTGACTCGGAAGGACAATGGCAGAAGGATGACCACACTACTGAAACCATCATCTTGGAGTATTTTGAAAATATTTTTCGCTCGAATGGATATGTAGATACTTCAGTGCTCATTGATGCGGTCAAACCAATAGTTACAAAAGAGATGAACACATTTTTTACTTGAACATTCACGGCAAATGAAGTCCACAAAGCCCTCAAGCAGATGCATCCCAAAAAATCTCCAGGCCCCAGTGGTATGCCTCATCTCTTTTATCAGCATTTTTGGTCTCTTACAGGTGAGTGTGCCACCAAAACTGTTCTTGATTTTCTAAACCATAGTATTGTACCTCCAAATTTCAATGAAACACACATTGTCCTCATCCCCAAGGTAAAAAAATCCCACAAAAATAACCCAGTATAGGCCCATAAGTCTATGTAATGTGCTTTCTAGGCTCACATCCAAAGTCATTGCCAATAGACTAAAAACGTTTCTACCATGTATTATTAGTGAAAACCAGAGTGCCTTCATGTCTGACCGCCTCATCACTAATAATGTCATTGTTGCTTTTGAAACTATGCATTACCTCAGGAAAAAATCTAAAGGTAAGATTAGTGAGATGGCCTTAAAACTTGATATGATTAAGGCTTTTGATCATGTTGAATGGAATTGCCTAGGAAAAATTATGGAAAAAACGGGCTTCAATGACAAATGTGTAAATCTTATGATGCAATGCATTACCACTGTTACTTATTCTGTCAGAATTAATGGAAAACCTTGAGGTCACATAACATCTTCTAGGGGCTTGAGACAAGGGGATCCCATCTCCCCTTTTTTGTTTCTTTTCTCTGTAGAGGGTCTATCAGCACTTCTAAACCAAGCCGCATCAAGTGGAATTCTTAGAGGTGTATCAGCTTGTCCCTATGGCCCACAGAATTCTCATTTATTCCTTGCAAATGATAGTATCATTTTCTGCCAAGCCACTCCAGAACAATGCAGCCATCTTGAGAATCTTTTGACAATCTATGAACATGCTTCAGGCCAATTGCTAAATAAAGAAAAGACTGCTCTCTTCTTTAGCAGAAACACTCCACAGGACGTGCAAGAAGAAATCAAGAACCATTTTGGGGCAGTGGTTATTCACCAACATGAGACTTATTTGGGACTACCTTCTTTGGTGGGGAGATCAAAACAGAACACATTTAGGGCTTTGAAGGAGAAGCTTGATAACAAGTTATCGAGATGGAAAAAGAAATTACTTTCTCAAGCAGGCAAAGAAATACTTATCAAGGCAGTTGCACAAGTCATACCAACCTACACCATGAGTGTCTTTAAGCTTCCTGACTCTCTTTGTGAAGACATGACTGGGATGATATGTAGATTTTGGTGGGACCAGAAGGATGGTAAAAACAAAATGGTATAGCTTAGCTGGGAGAAAATGTGTGCTCCTAAGGAGAAAGATGGGCTCGATTTTTGGGATGTAAAAGCGTTTAATTTAGCTCTCCTAGCCAAACAAGGTTGGCGCTTGCAAAATAATCCCCACTTCTTGGTCCATAAGGTTCTAAAAGCTCGGTATTTTCCTAACACAAATTTTCTGCATGCTGAGTTGGGCATGAAGCCATCATATGCATGGAGGAGCATCCTCTCGGCCCAGCCAATCCTGAAGGCAGGTTACCGTTGGCAGGTTGGAGATGGTGAAAACATAGGTATTTGGACGGATCGTTGGCTACCGCGACCTTCCAACTTCAGGGTGTTATCTCCACCAGCCTTTCTTCCAGAAGACACCAAGGTGAGCTCTTTAATTGACTTAATAGTGGGGAGTGGAATGTAAGTCTAATTAGCCAAATTTTTTCTCCGGATGACGCCGCATTTATTCTTGGTATTCCACTAAGCGAACACAAGCCAAGAGACCGTATAATATGGGCATATACTCCAAAAGGAAAGTGAACAGTGAACAGTGCATACAAAGTCCCATGGCGAGCCTCAAACCCGTTTCTGGAGGCAGGTTTGGAATCTCCACATTCCGAACAAGATAAAGCTTTTCACCTGGAGGGCGTGCAAAAATATCCTCCCTACAAAAACAAATCTCTACCACCGACATGTCTTGGATAACTCCACGTGTGATGCATGCAACCACGACCCGGAAACTACTGGACACCTGTACTGGGACTGCCACCTAGCTAAAGAAGTCTGGACCTTAGCTGATTTGCCTTTTGATAGAACCGGGACTAGATACAGAGATTTCATGGACTTCTTGTGGCACCCTGCTGTTCACCCAGCACGTCAACACCGAGATTATTGAGCTCACTGTCACGATGGCATGGTGCATTTGGTTTGATCGGAACAAAACTCGGCTTGGAGCTGCCCGCCAGTCACCCCGTGATATCCTGGTACATGCTCGAGCTATTCTTGGAGAGTACCCCAGTTTGCTCACCAACGGCCCTCCAAGTTCAAAGAAGCTGCTGACAGTCGGTGGACCCCACCTAATTTCCCATGGTATAAGACAAACGTGGACGCTGCTGTCTTTCCTCGTCTTGGCATGACAGGGGTCGGAGTTATTATCTGTGATCATGGAGGTTCCGTGGTGGTTGCCGTGAGTAAACGCATGCCGCTCCCTTTAGGTCCATTGGAAGCCGAAGCAAAGGCTTTGGATGAAGCTACTATGTTTGCTAGAGAGATTGGAGTACAGGACGTCATTTTTTAATCAGATTCACGTATTGTATGCCATGCACTTGCGGACCCCACCAATGCTCCAATATCTATCTCTACTATAGTGTCAGGGACACGTTTTAGGTTGCATGAGTTTAGGACCTTTGAAACTTCGCATGTGAGAAGGCAGGCCAATAAGTCCGCACATGCTCTTGCAGCATATGCAAAAGACATTGACTCTCTTGTAGCTTGGGTGGAAGATTGTCCACCGTTCATTGAATCTTTGGTGATTTAAGATGCTATGTTTTATTCCTGATTTTTTCAAATAAAGTTCTAGTATTTTCCAGCCAAAAAAAAAAAAAAAATGAATGAAGTATTTCACATTTTATATATATTTCATGTGTTTAATTACGCAAATGCTTTTGATACGCATAAGCATAATACTTTCAGAATCTAAAATCGAACAAAACCTTGATTTTAAATTGATACTACTTTTCAAGGTTAAAATTTGATGAATATAAAATTAGTACAAAATCAAACTTACATGACTGGCAATGATGTAGAGAAAGAAATTGAATGCAGCTTTAACTCTATTGGAGGTTTCAGATGATTTGTCGACTCTCTACTTAGGATCTTTCCAGGATTGGAAGATTTGAATGACTCTTGGCACATATTGGAAGAGAACAAAGAAAGTCAACAACTTTCTTTTATTCAAAGATTTTGAGCCTTTCAGATGTCGAAAAATAATTAAAATTATGACCTGAACAGATTACTAGTATAGAGTCAAGGGATAAAATCTAAATATATGCAGCACATTGTGTTAATTTTGAAGAAAAAAATTAACTGAATAAAGCTCCTTCTTACTTGTGGGAAGGGAAGAATAACGAGAATGTCAATAACGAAGTAAGGCCACAAATACCTCCTCGCTATTTTCCGAAAATCTTTAACTTCCTCTCCCGAGTTCTCTTTATAACCATTGCGAAATTGCAAAATAATCTAATACTATATATAATAGCAGAATCCTTTAAGGAGGTGCTGCCACGTTAGGAAAAAAGGCCTCTTAAAATGATGACACGTATACAATTTTTCCTTTAAAATGCCGCACAGTGCACCGGTTTGAGAGAATCTTATAAAAACACAAACCCGCTTTAAAAAAGAAAACCAAAAAAGGAAAAACACAAACGCCATATTTCCCGATTGAAATTTCAGACTCACTCTGACTTCCCGATGAAACAGAGAGAGGCGATGAGGGCACGGAGAAAGAAGCAGAGAAAGAGAGGCGATGAAATCAAAAAGTTTCAAAAACCGATTTTGCAGACCCAAAACCTAGGCAGAACGGTAAACAAAGAAGGCATGGAGTGGGGACTGGGGAGAGAGAAAAATCTGCCATAATCAAAAGGGAAAGAGCGCAGAGTTCGTTTGAACCATACACCGTCCGTTCCCTTGCCAGATCTCGACCACCAGATTACCTGGACTGACATCGACAACGGTACATTTTTTTCTCTATTTTGTAGGTTTGGGTATAAAACGTTACTTTTAATTGAGTTTTTTTTTTTGGTTGGGTGGGTTTAGATTTGATTCGTTTTTGTTTTGGGTTTTTGGAATCTCTTTCAAAATTATTGTTTTCTCAATTTTAGATATTTGCTTTTGTTTTATTTTTTGTTTGTTTTTTTAGATTACAGAAATCACTAAAAATATTGATTTGGATATGAAATGTTAAAACACAGAATGATTGAGAGGGATACAGAGACAGTGTTCGTGAATGTTGCTGCCACCAGCGTCAATTTGGCTTCCTACACCGTTAGTAGCCTCGCCATAGAAGAAAAATCTATGGACCATCAACACTGTAAGACCATATAGCGATAGAGTGAGAACTACCACCGGTAATTTTCTTTTTCCTTTCTTTTTTAGATCTATAGGTATGAAATATGAATTAGTTTTGAGAAATTTGGTACTTTCTGGTAATTCTCCAAATTCTTTTCATTCCAAATAAAATCCGTTTAGTTTAAAGTCAGGGTTTTCGAAATTTCAGTTATAGTGCTTGATAGGTGTTTGATGTTGGTTCTTAGTTAATAAATCCTTACTGTTTGTTAAAAATAAAAAAACTACCGATGAGTGAGAGAGAGACAAAGACAAGTCTTTTGATGTCGCAAGAGTTGTGATCTTTACAATCTTTGACTGTAGCATCAGTAATTGGCACTAATTTTTCAAGTTACCATCCTTCCTAGAATCTCTCCATTTTGTTTTTCTCTCCAGCAAAAGATTCAATGTCTGCTTTCTACTTTGCCTAGATTTGATCCTTTAAACTTTAGCAAAGGGATTGCTAAATAGCAGTTTGTGTGTGTATAACAGTGACATTCTAGATGATTCTCTATAGAGACAACATCTTTTATAACTATTAGATACCCTATTGTGAATTGTTGTGAAAGATCAAAGTTGTGAAGAATTTAGCTTCAATCTTATCTAACTCTATGATCATTGTTACATAAAATTTCTTTCATTTAAGTCGTGGGTTACAATCAAATACAAAATATGTGTCCACTTTCCTGATCTCTTTAAAGTTGCCGCTATACAGGGAAAATATACAAGGGATTGCCTTTAACTAATGTTTCTTAAATTTTGTAATGGATTATTTTGAAGTTTTTTCCTCCACTTCTGTCAATGTTCAACTGTAGTGTGCTTAATTTAGGTGCATTTTTTGGGTGTATTCATGCTGTAAACATTCTTTTCATTCCCATTTAGAATATGTATTCCACGTGTTTGACAAAAAGTCTCACTCAAAATTGAAACATACTGCTTAAAATTGAAACTTACCAAATAACCCCATTTGAAATCCCAACCAAGTTAGTTGTGACTTGCACCCAAGTTGTTTTGAGGGCTATGGTTATATCATAGGAAAAGCAGGTAAAGATTCTAGAATCCTTAATTGTTTTCATTTGAGTTTTGTGTGAGAATTTTAGCTAAAAAAAAGAACTTTCAAAAATTTTTCTTCTCCTTCCCCAAAACCCAATTCTGAAAATTAATCCCAAACGCCATTCTCCTTCTCCTCTCTCTTCTCTATTTCTCCCCCTCCTCTCTCTTCTCTACCCTTCTCCTTCCCCCAAACAACCCAAAAATTTCAGCTAAACAAAGCCCAATTAGTTAAATTAAACTCAGCCCGAGTCCCCAAAAAATTCAGCCAGACGCTCTACCCCTCTCCCTCTTTTAGACGCACGCTCTGCCCCTATATTCCTCTCACTCATCTGTTTCTGCCTCTGCTTCTCCAACCTGTAAGTTTTTCTCTCTCTCTCTAGGCAAACACAAACATAATTTTGCAATCTCCTTCAGTTAACCCGAAAAATTTTGTTCCTCTTTTTGTCGAGACAATTTTCTTTTCATTTGTGGTTGAGGTCTTCTATTGCATGGATTTAGTTTGAAATTTTTTAAGGCTGGGAAACTTACAGATTTATATGCAAATTTTTAAGTTTTTTCTGGGATTATAATAAGATTTGTGTTAATCGATCACACTTTGTTTTTTGAGTCAGTGTTGCTGATTGATAGCACTTTTAGTTAGGAAAAAGTCACTATAGACCTGTGGCTGTTACGTAAAGAGGTCAGTTTACCTTTGTTTGTTTGTTTTTTTTATTTTTTTAAAAATTTCTTTTCATCATCTTTCATTAGATGATTGTGTGAAGTGGATCCTAAGTGGGTTTCGTTCTGTTTAAGCGGTTGTTTCCTGAGGAAAATCTCTTTTTCCATGGGCTTTGTCAGTTTTGAGTAGTTTTGTTGTATTAGATGCCCATGTTCATCAATTCAAGGGTAGCACCGTAGCAGTGATAAGTCTTTATTAGTTTTCTACTTTTGTCTCTATTTGTTTTTTGCTGCATCATTATTGGCAATTTATTTCTGGGAAGAATCTGAAACTGGACTATTTGTGTTTTAGATTAAGATATCAAATGCTTATAAAAAACTTGGTGAAGAGTTAAGTAGCTTGAGAAGTTGAGGAAAGAGAAGAGCCTAAGAATAGGGGGAAATAGATTCTTGAAAAGCATTGATAAAGCTTCAAGATGCAAGTGTAAATGACTAATTTTTTTTGGTAATACTTATTAAACCAAATGTATAGCAGATTATGATGATTGTAATATATTGCTTTATAATATTTGTTTGTTTCTCATTTATAAGGATCGTATATATAAAATTTTATTTGTTTCTCATTTATAAGGATCTTATATATAAAATTTTGAAGGTTTTTCATGAGAAAAGTTTAAACTACAATTTTCATCTTATATTAGAGCCAATTCAACGTTCAAATAGTTTAAATTTAGAGAAATATTTAAACTTAACATGTTAAAATACAATTTAAAAGTTTTCCGTGTATTGCACGGGTTAGCTACTAAGAAAAAAAGCCCATCTAAAAATAAAGAACCATAATAATCTATCAATAACATTTACAATACAAATATGTATCTCAAAATTCGAATTGCAAATTGTTGTAGAGAAAAAGTCGAATTACAAACTATGGCAAAGAATGGATTAGTTGCTTAGGTCCAGAAAATCTTGGCCCCACCCGTACACTATATTATTATTATTTATGTTTATTGAATTGAATTTTAACCTCACTCGCATTTATAAGACAATAATATGTCTGATTGTCTTATATTCTTTAAGGTGCATTATATTTGTTGGTCTTTTCTTCTTAGATTTAGTTATAATGTAATGTCCATTCTTATTTTTTAAAATTGTTGAAATTTCCTTATCTCTTTTATTCTATTCTAAATGAAAATTGTTTTTTTGAATATCTTTAGCTGTGCCAAGAGGGAGAGTTGCGAAACCAAGAGATACTTATGTTGAAGACAATGGAAGAACAAGTGTATTTCCAAAGTTTCAGAATGAACAGGAGGTAGATGTGAAAAACACACCGGCGCAGTTTCGCTGCCCAAGAATCATGATTTAGTCATGAGCTGCATTGATATGGAGTTCTTTCCAGCATGACTTCCTCCATTTTATCCTTTCGAGAAGGTTTCTGTGGAACCGAACCTTTCAAAGTAACCACAAGTATACATCCTTCAAAGAGTCCAAATGCAAGTTCTGCAAAAGTTCATTGTTGCATTGCTTCAGCAGTATACAATTAGCTTTTCTCCTGAAATTTTTTTTGGTGAAGGTACGCTTGGTTGTGTTTATAGGGGTAAGCTACCCGATTGAGAGGTAAGATTCTTTTAACTTAATAAGAACTAATTTGCCAGGATGATGGCGTGGCTGTTTGATTGTGTGGCTTCTACTTTAGAATGCCTCATGTACGCTTGTATTTGTTTTCATTTTTTCCCCTTCATCTTCTCTATCCTCATTAGGAGTAGGAGAGTAGTCGAGAAAGAGCCATAGACAAATAAGAAAATGCATTAGTGAAGTTTAGAAGAATGCAAAAATTGTCAATATCCTTATGCTTCAAGAAATTTATGGAAAAGGATTATGCTAAAAAGCATCAACCATATGTACATGGCTTAGGAAAGGAGTAGGTAGCTGTAGATTTCTCTATGAGGTTTCACAAATGTAACTTTGATTTAGTGCCACCATCTTTTAGTTTTTAATGGGGCAGTACAGTGATTTGTATTGATAAAACTCTACAATTTTAACTTTTTCAAGAGTTTTGGTCTTTTTTTTCCTACCCCAACAAATATCTTTTGTGCGGTTTTTGTATGTATTCTTGAAATTAGTTGTCCTCTGTGTAGTTTAATTTGGATAGCTATAATAAAAATCCTATAATCGTGACAACATAGTTTGTGTAATTAAGGTTTTTTGTATTTTCTTTATTCATTATATCTTCATTTGACCATATTTAATGCATAAACACACCCTCAATTTTAAGGGAGTTTCTCATCACTTAAAAAAATAATAATAATTAAGAAAAATAAAAATTAATGAGAAGTTTTCTTCCTTTTTCTTTAAAAAAAAGCAGTTTATTTAAAAAAACAGTTTATTTAATTTTAATTATCTATGGAGTTGTTATAATATTTTTATGATTTTGCATACTTTTCCAGGAATAATAAATAAAAGTAGTCCGCGCATTGCGCGGGTCTTACGCTAGTATTTATAATGCCAATGATATCGGTACCAGAGCGCAAAATAAGAGAAATGGCTCCCAACTTTTTGTCCAACCCAATGCACTTCTTATCCTCATTGATCACAGGAACGTAAAAGAACAAAGGATCCAATGCTACTGCAATCACACACGACACTCCAAATATTATCCTCCATGATTGAAGGAACAAGGGAGGCAGATCACGAATTATCATTGAACTCCATGATCTTCAAAATAAATGACTTGATTCACTTCCATTCCTCAAGTATTGCACCCCCCCCCCCTTTCCCTCAATCTCATGAATCCTGAAAAAGAAAAAAAAAAAAGCGAACATAGAATTACTCCATGACACTAGTATTAAAGTATAATAGACTATGGGCCTTAGACTCACCTTATTTATCTTATATAACATACATACTTATACTACATACTTTGTCTCCTATATAAAGACACTCATGTATATTTTATTATTAGTAAAATACAATACAATCTTACAGTATTTCTAACATGGTATAAGAACCTGAGTTCGATTTTTATCTCCTCCACTTTATCTCTCATTTAAATTCTCACGTGTTGGGCATCACCTATTAAAAGGTTGTTTCGACCCACACGTAAGGGGCAGTGTTAAAAATATGTTGTTAAATTATTAAAGTTATTATATCCCAATTATTTAAACTTTTGGGAGAATCAGTAATTTAACATGGTATCAGAGTACCATTCATATTGCTCATAATAATATTTTCCATGAACGAACTAAACACATTGAGATTGATTGTCGTTTTATCCATTATCATCTTATTCATTATGCTCTCAAACTATTCTCAGTCTCCTCTAAAGATCCCCAACTTGCAGATATCTTCATCAAGTCACGTCCTAAGAGATGCCTTCATACTTTGGTTAACAATCTCAAGTTGGTCACACACCCCACCTTGAGTTTGAGGGGGGCTATTAACGTGTAATAGGTCATGAACCTTAAGCCCATCTTATTTATATTTTATAGCACATATACTTATACTGCACACTCTACCTCCTATATAAAAACACTCATGTATATTTTATTACTAGTGAAATACAATACAATCTTCTAGTATTTCTAACAAGTACCATGTATGGGGGGGAAGTCCAACAGGAAAAGCAAGGATGAAACAGATTTCCATTCAGTTCCTCCTTGATTAATAAAGATAGAAATAGGGTGACTCATCTATTCGTTAAATGCGCAAATGATAAATTTAAGTGACATTTTTTAATTTTTACATTTAAATATTAATTATTTCACTTTTATATTATAAATTTTTTATTCAAAAATAATTTTTCTTACTTATTGATATATAAAATTATTAATTAAGTTTTTACTAACATCTATTTTTTAATTGATAATAGCTAACGCCGTCAAACTTTTTGTAACATAACTGATACATAAAATTTCAACCTATGTAATCCACTCCATTATAATTGGATAAAATCAAGACATCAATTATATTTTGGCATAGGCAAGGTCACACCCCAAATATCCTATTTGAAGGCACTCCTTATCGTCTAGGCAAGATAAACTACCCATAGTTTTTAGATCCAAACTGTTCAAAGAACCATAAAATGAAGAGGTTCAAGATTTTTAAGGTTTAATCGGGTGGAACTAATATAGGTTAGACTGTGATGATGTCATAATTAATTAATATAAAAATAAATAAATAATTTTGAAATTTTAATAATCTAAACAAAAATAGTATTTTTTATAAGAAAAAAAATAGTATATAGAGATGTCAAAAATATATTTTGATTTAAGATTAGATAATATTTCTCATAATTTTCTACAAAAATTAAATAAATATCCTCTAATTATTTAAAATATTCTATTAAATTTCTAATATACTAATAAAATTAGCAGAACCTAATGCATTGGTGCATTTAATTGGTCTATTTATTTAAAGTGCCAACAATAAGTGTGGGTCTATGGGTCAATGGGTGTTGTTTTTATTAGAGAATTTCAACCTATGGAATCCGCTTTTGATAATAATACTTTATTATCAAATCAAGACACTAATTGATTTTTGGTGTAGGCAGAAATTGAATTCTAAATCTCTTATTCTACCATCAGAGATTTTATTGTTGTTGAACAATAAATAAAGCTTGGTCATGCCCATCCAATAATAATAATAATAAATTAAAGCTTGGTCATGCTTAGTTAATTTTATCTTTTAGTGGAACAATTAATTGTATAATGAGATGATATGAGCTTAGAGTTGAATTGGCACCTCTCATGCACAAAGTATTTGGAGTCTAGGGGAGAAAGTGTTCAAATTGCAGAATTAGCATCATATTGTAATCATTTGTCAAAAAAAAAAATGTATATATAATGAGATAAAACATAACACAAACTCAAAAAATAATTAATTGTTAGAACCAATAAATTGAGAAAAATAAATTTAAAAGTAAGAAAAATAAATTTAAAAGTAAGAAAAATAATGATTTATAAATTGAGAACTAATAAATTTATATACAGTTATATTTATAGTTTACTATTTAGTGCATTATGCATGCTGGCCATATCTTTGTGTTCTTCTTTACTTAGCAACAATAATGATATGATAAATATAATTGGAAAATCAATTATAATATTTGACTTTTAAAATTGGCTTTGGCTTCATAAAAACAAAATGAAAGATGATCTCTTGACAAATTTTTTGATTTTATACCATGGAATATATATTTAGTACGTAATCAATCATAGATAATTTCTAAGATCAAAAATAAAGCCAAGGCCCTTTTAATAGATTATTGTATTGCGATGTATTGAAAATTGGTTTTCATAAATTTTCTTTGTTCATACTTCGGCCTTCCTCACTCTTAGGGTATGATTGAGTAATTTTGATTGTACGATTTCTAGATAGATGCCTTTATAGGAGTCAAGTTGGATCTTGGAGTGACAAAGTTAAATGTGCTTTGAAGAAATTAAATGGGAAGAGTTTTAAGAAGACTATATGCAATCTGGCTCTTGGTGCTACTATCTATCACATTTGGCTTGATCCTAACGCAATACATTTTATTATTATTAATTTTCTTTATATCTAAAATAAAATTTTATTCTAGTTTAATCTATGTGTATATATGTGTAAAACTTTCTATTGAGAACTTGAACCCTGATTTTTGCTTCCCACAACCCACAAACACCTGTATTTATGTATTTATGCAGTGACCATTGCATGGTGGTCAGTGCAATTAACTTTTCAAGGTAAAATACAGATTTGGAGTTGGTCCAAGCTATTATGGCTGATGTTTGATATCGTTTTTTTTTTAAGAGATATCGTCTGTCTTGGTTCAGGACCTTATTCTATTTATGTAGGCTCCCTAATTCTGTCATGGATTCTTGTTAATTTTATATTTTACTGATAGATGTGGGGTGCTCTGGGTGTTGTTAGTTGCTTATTATTGGCTGGCTTATGGGTAACTAGTTGCTGTTTGTTGTTTATGTTTGTAGCCATTTATTGCCGGTCTGATGATATTATGTTTGTTATTAATTATAAAAATCATATCTCAAAAGTGTTACATGCATAACAGTTTTGCATAACTTTCACAATAAATCTTACGTGGTAAAATATTACTATTTCTAATTTGAATCCAAAACTTAATTTTTTTTTTTTTTTTTGGTGAATTCATAACAGCTAATTATAATAACCTGTTACTTAAAGTTATGAAAACGTTGTAAAAATGTTATCAACATAGCTTTTTTTTTTTTTTTAAAGTCTTTCAGTTTATATATATATATATATATAGGCTTTTGGGAACAAAAATATTGAGCACCAAAAAATGAAGGAAAAGAAAAAGAAGAGTAAACTTAAAATGATATATGAATCATACCTGATGGTTCCTTGAATATCAGTAGGTTGATAAGTCTCGAGCGCTGATGATCTTTGGGCCTGTATCCTGTAAACAAGAACACTGAATCAGAGGAGACCGGTGGGGACCGGCCAAAAGTCCTCTGATGGTGAAGTTAGTGAACTGGGAATTCTCTGTAAGAAAGGAGTGATTTCGTAAAAAGTGTCTCAATGCCTTACCTCTCATCGAAGAATCCTTATATAGTATATGTGGAACGATTATCTGCTTAATAACCGTTCCTAATGCCTTACCTCAGTTGGAAGGCTCGTTCCATAGTAGTTAATGTAGAATTTGGTACTTAGTGGTTTAACCAAGTGAACTCATCTATCTTTCATTAAGGACGGACGAGATTATCCGGGACGGCTTGTCCTCGTCCAAATGATTAAGGATGGATAAGATTCCCATGGGATCTTGTCCGTCCAAAGACGGACGAGATTAGCGAGGACGCTTGGGACGATCATTTCGCTTATTTGGTTCGCCCTAGCTTGTCTTTCATTAGACGAATCATATGGACGAGTTCAGGAGTTGATTTTTTTTGTGACACCATCAATACCTAAAGCTATCACCTTTCTCTAGCCGATTCCCACATAAGCTCATACCTAGAGGCTAAAGCTTTTCAAAGAGGCAACGTCCAAAATAAAGATTGACCTCTGACTTATGTATGGACCTAACCAATCTTTCCGCTTTGATCCCTGAAAAGTTCGAAACAGATTAGAGAAATTTTATTTTTCATTTAGTGCCGTAAAGTGCAACCTCCTTATAAGACACATTAGTAAAATTTATAACCGACAAGCACAAGCAAACCTTTGTATATGAGTACTTGAGACCAATCTAAATAATTAAAAACTAAAAATTTGACATTTGAATTGATTGTTTGACTACTTCAATTTTATAAGTAAAAGACTTAAAAACCCAAAAATAAAAGTGCAAAATTGAAGAAAAATATTATTATTGGATCAATATAATCTTACATTAAATTTTTTTTATAAAAAAAAAAATTAAAGGTTTGATAAAACTGTTTTGTTTAGTATTGTTCTATAAAATTGCTTTTGTTTTTTAAAGGTTTAATGGTTTTTTTTTTTTTTTTTTTTTTTTTTTTTCAAATCCGATATTTTGTATGCAGAAGCAGGATCGACGGGGGTGGGGTTACCGTGGCCCCACCCAAATTTCCATTATATTTATATATATATATATATATATATATTTGTTTCTATATTTATTATTATTTTTCCATGTATATCATAATTAATAGAATATTATTTATTTTCCTCAAAATTCAATTGAAAAGAAAAATAAAATTCTTTCTTATTTTTACAATGTCTTTTAAATGTTCAAAACCAATAAAAGGAAAATAAATATTATAAAAAATATATATATAGATATGAAGGAAGTAAGAGTTTTTAATTGAAAATATAATTAAAAAAAAAAAAACATTACTAGTATCTTCCAAACGTGATAAAAAATTTATAAAAAAGCATGAACATAATCAATAATTTAATACTCTTATGCAAATTTATGTATAAGTAAAAAAATATAAGAACAATTACATTATGAACTCCAAAATGTAGATTGTTTGAAAGTGAAATTTGAAATTTCATGCACATCCGTGTTCATAATATAGTTTCAAAAATGTTAATTCTATTATGAGTCTATATTAATTGTATATTAGAATTCACGTAAGTCACATTTTTTTTTTAATGAACAAATAAACACTCCTTTTTTTTTTGAAATAAAATATTTTTAAACATAAAATATTTTAGATGTTTGGTGTGACATAAATTTTTTCAAGCAAACCACCAAAATTGGTGCTAGAGGTCTAGTGAGCAAACTACTAGGACGGTGACTCCGGTGACCAAATTGCTGGCCACAAAACTGCTTGCACCAACTGCCCCACCCACTGAATCGACATCCTAGCCACTAGATGGGGGGAGGGGGGTCATTGTGTATTTTTGTAAAATATTTTACCAAGTTTTTAAAGGTAAAACGGTTTACAACTTTTTATGCAAAATTTTATGGTCAACAAAAAATATTTTTTAAGTTTGATCACATTTTACATGCAAATAAACACCTAAAAATAAGAAAATATTTTCTTTACAAAAAAAAAAAAAATATATATATATATATATATTTTACTCTGAAAAATACAATAGTTTTCTTATAAATAGTAAGTGGAATCTTTAGTTTTTTAAAAAAATTACAAAGTGACTTATGCTTGTGCACAAATAAAAAATAAAAAATAAAAAAACTTTAATTGATAAACACAATACAAATACAAATACAAATACAAATACTAATTATTAATTTTTGTTCTCTTTGCACATGATCGTTGGTATATATACAAGAAGTCTTATTTGAAAGTGATTCTTAACGCTAGAATCATTTGCATCACTCAATCCAAAATTTTTATAAAAAAGAAAAAAAATGATCAATTTTATATATTTATAAGTTTCAAAATTATTCATGTTAGTCAAGTTAAAAATGTGTAAATTTACAAAATTGATATAATGACAATTTAAATTTACATTGACACTACTCATTTTGCATCTAATTTTATATTCTTTTTTTATGTATATTGAGGATAAAAGAATAAAGTGAATAGTAGTTATTGTGCATAAAGAAAAAAAAAATTAAAAAAAGAAATTGATATTTTAATGAAATAGAATATATAATAGATAATCTAGTGTGTGTGTCTGTTAAAAGTTGTTGTATAAAATAGAAAAAAATAGCATTTTTGATAAAATAAATAAGAATTTTTGTACAAACTAATATGAATACTCTTAGGCGGGAGTGAAGCACCAACAAGGATTGTCCATATTATCTCTAGAGTACTCTCGCACATGGAATCATTTTGAAGAATAGGTATCTCACGTACCAAAAGGGAATATTTATTGCTTATTATTCACATAATTTTTATTTATTTATTTATTTTTTATATTTAGACTAGTCTTAAGTTTGTGTGCATATATTTGTGCTTATAAATTTTATCTCCCATGACATCAAATTCTGAGTCCATTATTATTTGTACAATTATGAGTTGAGTAATGTTAGTGTCACGCCCCGAACCCAACTATAAAGACAGCCACGTGACAACCGCCGCACGCTTATAAAGTAAGCACCCTACAAGTGTGCAAGGCCTTCTTAGCAACTAGAATTTATCCTCAAAAATTAAACCAAATAAATCCAAAATACCTCAACAATTTCTTTATGAACAGATCTCCAATAATTTAAAAGGAACAAAATCCAAACCTCATGTACATAATACCAATTGGCCGATAAATATAAAACTATTAGAAGACCATCCAATCCCAAAATCACTAAGCTTCCTTTCCTGCTCACAACACAACATCAAAACTCGCTATTCTTCACAATCTGAAATTGGGGGGAAAAAAAGGGAGTGAGTTGATAACTCAATAAGTAACGAAAGTCCTAATAAGTTCTATCAAGCAATAGATCTGTAAAGTAATAAGATGAAATATAAGTCTTCAAAAGTTATAATATACTATGGGTTTTCATAAATAACTAAAAAAGTTTCATAGTCTTAAGATAAAAAGTTACAAATAGATCAAATACTTTAATATAACAAATATATCATAGATGGTTTAGAAAGTAGTCAGTTTTCCATATATCAAAGCTATAACTTACAGTACGTTCCAAAAAGATACATAAGCAGTTTTAATTGACTCAAAATAGTTCAAATACTCATACATTTTCAAAATCACATATGTAGTTTTAAGGATTCAAAATAGTTCAAATATTCAAACATAATTCATATTTTTAACAATCTTATCACTATGGTCACGTTATATCCCCGTGACTGGGCATCAGAGTACCAATGAATAACCCTTATTGGCTGGGCATCAGAGTACCAATGAATAACCCCTATTGGCTGGGTATCAGAATACCAATGAATAATCCCCATTGGTTTGGATATCAGAGTACCAATGAATAACCCCTATTGGTTTGGGTATCAGAATACCAATGAATAACCTCCATTGGCTGGGTATCAGAGTACCAATGAATAACCCCCATTGGTTTGGGTATTCTAATACCAATGAATAACCCTCATTGGTTGGGTATCAAAGTACCAATGAATAACCCCCATTGGTTTGGGTATCAAAATCAATTCATAGTCAAATTGTCCATAATCGTATGTATAAAATCATAGTTTCTAACAAAAATATATCTTATTCAAATACGTATATATATAATCATATATTCAATAATCAAATATATTTGTGATATCTCTATATTCTTATTTTAAATCAATATAGCTAACAAATATCAATTAAATAAAATAAATCTTATATTCAGTGCTCATATGTATTTATGAAAATTCTTTATTCGTTACTTTGAATCAGTATAACTAAAAACAATTAAATAAAATACATCATATATTCAGTAATAAAATATATTTGTGATAATTCTTTACTTGAAATCAGTAATACATTAGAAATAAAATTGTAATAACTGTAAACAAATTTCAGGAGTTAAAATATGCAAAATAAAACCAATTAGGATAAGGTTACTTAACTCTAAAAGCCATTCCAACAAGAACTTTTCCCTATCACTTTCCCTAAAATCCTTAGATATTACCTAAAATAATTTTCAAATATTTTTTTACTCAATAATCAAATAATTTAAGAAGGACTTATATCGGTACCTGAATAACAGAAAGAATTCTAAAATATCCAATAATTTCTCTTTATTATCTCAAAATAAAAATCCATGTATTCAATATATATATATATATCCTATGCTGCCACTAACAAAACTTAGGATACATATAATCATTCAATCTATAGTTCTACACGTGTTCCCTTTTTTTTTTTTCTTTTTTGTGCCACTGCCGCCTCTAGTTTTCTTTTGGCACGAGGACAAATCACACAAACCAAGCTCTGCCACAAGCTTTTATTGAAACTATTCTTCCTCTACCAAGTCAAAAAAAAAAAAAAAACAATAATAATATATTAGAAAGAAGTTGACGTTTCTTCTTTGCGTCAAGCGGTTATTATTATTATTATTTTTTTCTCCATCAATCCGATTCAATTCCTTAAGAAAATTTCATAGAACACACCCATTCCGCCATGGCTAAAGGAAGTCTCACTGTTGGCCAAAATACTCACATAAGAAAATATTCTAATACCTCATAAAGTTTAAATTTGACAAAAGAATAAGATTTCTTAAGCTCTTACCTCAAGAATGTAGTCAATCATTCTCTACTTCAATCTTTTGAGTAGTCTCCTCTCTCAAATTATTTCTGCCATTATACGCTGACTTAAAAAAATTAGACTATATATAACTAGGGTTTCAACTTTATTTTCTAAAAAACCCCTTAGCAAATGTTAATTATAACAATTGACCCCATAAACAAATTTACTTAAATACCCCCCCTTTTTTTTTTTTTTTTTTTTTTTTTTTTCGGGTATTATAGTTAGAGACACATAAAATGACACAATTTTTATCACAATTTGTATTGTACCATCTTTACCACTTACAATTTACCACGTGACAAATTATGGCAAAAATTGTACAATTTTATGTGTCGCTACTATTATTCTTATAAGTTGAGTTCAACCGCTATTCAATATAGTGTTCATAACTCTGACATCAGCATCATTCTTATCTTATCATACGATCTCATTAGATAACTCTCTCAACATATCTCAATTCCACCTATTGCGAGTGATGGGGAGGAATGAGACTTTCCTTCTCCTCTTTAATATGTAGGGTCTCCAAACCATAAATGATTAAATTTAATAAAAATTGTAAATTATAATAAAAAAATCAAGTGGATTGCGGGACAGCTAACAAATAATTATGAGAGGAGAACAGGACAAATGTTGACTTTACTTTTTTTTAAGGGTCCAAATAAGTTCTAATGTTTTCGGAACATTAGATCCGGTCGGATGGTAATATATGTCTAAAAATAAACATGTATCATAATTTTAATGGATCCAGTGTTGTTAGACACTAAACCTAAACCTTTCCTTTTTTTAAAAATTCATAAATGATAACTTTTACTTTAATTTTTTTAGGACAAAATTATACAAACACCTCAAAAATTTTTTTTTTCAAAGGTAGATTTGTCCAAATAAAATTAAGGATGTGGTTAAATTGGTTATTCTCTAACTGAAGGTGGCGCAGTGTATATTACTATATGAGAAATGATATATCCATAATATTTTCAGAACATTTTTACAACAAATCCTAAGTAACAGGTTGTTATTGGTTGTTATTTTTGAGACAAAAAAGTAATCTTAGTGTTAGGTTCAAATTTGAACCAACAACAACTAACCACTTGTGATTTGTTATAAAAATGTTGTAGACGTAACATCTCTATATATTTGTTTGTTTATTCGCATGATCGAGAATCTCTCACACAATAGCTTATTGCTACTGCAGAATCTCTCAAACGTAGCATCTGGGTGCTAGGGGCGTACCGGAAGAATGTGAAACGAAAGAGTTAAAAAAGAGAATAAAAAAGTTTTAGGAGTTAAAGAATCAAATAATATTTCTATTAAAGATTGTGACACATTTTATAAAAATACGAGAACATAAAGAATAGTTTAAAAAGACCACAATTTTTTGTTTTTTCCTTTGTTACTAATTAGTAAAGAATATGTTAAGAAAATCTCTAAATCATGCATGAGGTAGAATAAAGAATCATGCAACATAGACAACAAATTCACACCTATTGAGTTGGAAATTATACTAATTCTCGTATAGCTCACTATCGCTACTTTATTGTCATATAGCCTGTAATTAGTTACCATGCTAACGTGAGCAATAAAAGTCAAAATTATTAAAAATAAAAAGTGAGATTTTTTTTTTTTTTTTTTTTGAGGGGGAAAGTTAAAAGTTAAAAGGTTAAAAAAGAAATCAAAGAATTGAGAATTTTTTTTTAGGGTAAATTGGAGTAACTTACTCTGAGGTTTGGGTAATATAAAACACATCCAAAGATTTTAGAAAATGACCAATTTGGTCCTTAGAGGCTTAAACACTAACACTATTTGTACACTAAATCATTTGGGGGTGTTTGGTATAATAGCTTAAGAATTGTTATTTAGAATTTTTTGAATTATTTATGGATGGAAAAATATTTAGAAATATGTGTAATATTGTTTAAAACATGAGTTTGACACCAAACAGGGGAGATTGTAGGAAACTAGCATTAAAAAACTAACTATTCAGTTAGTTGGACCCGTTTGCAAACAATTTGTGGTTGTAACAACTCGAGCCTTAGAGGGTCGATTTAGGGCCTCTAAATCGACCCTCTAAGCCTCGGTTTACCTGGGTTAACATGCGAAAATTCCACGTGGAGTACACGAGGAAATCGAGTGTCTGAGACTCGATTTCCGCGTGTACTCCACGTCGAAATCGAGTCTATGAGACTCGATTTCTACGTGTTCTGCACGTAAAAATCGAGTCTATGAGACTCGGTTTCCTAAAGGTTAAACCGAGTCTCAGACAGTCGATTTTTACACTTTCAGAATTCACACCTCTTGGTTTGTCTCTTTTGGGCGCAGAGAATATCTGACCAGCCAGGCATTGGTCATGTCTTTTATGTTTTATTTTGAATGTGTAATGTTTGTCTAAAAGCTTATAAAGAAAAAGTCTTTGGGCGTGCAGAATATCTGACCAACTATGCATTGGTCATGTCATGCCCATTTTTATGTCTATTTTGAATGTGCAAAGTCTGAGCAGCACTGTTTTGGCTGTAAGTCATATCCGTGTTTTGTTTTTTGGGTGATTGGTCAAAAAAAAAAAAAAAAAACTCTCACACAACTCTCACACCTTCAGCAACTTCTATCACAGAACCTCTCTCAACAACTCTCACAAAACATCATACAACTCTCATAAACTCTCATACATCAGCAGCAAAACATTGCTCCTCTCACTCTCATACAATCTCAGCAGTATATTTGCTCATCCTCATGTCAAGTAAGGGTCTCCTCCTCACTCTCTAGTTGGTTGTTTAGTGTATATAGCTGCTTTAAAAAGTGTTGCTTGCATTGAATTTGTCATGCCATTTCTTGATAAAATATTTGTTTGTATTAAATATTTATATTTGTTTCCTAATAAGATATTTGTTTGTATTAAATATTTATATTTGTTTCCTGATAAGATATTTGTTTGTATTAAATATGTATATTTGTTTCATAATATTAATTTTTTTTTTTGAGTAACCGGCCTGGAAGCCCAGGCAGGGCTCCTTATGTATATTAGTTGGTTGTTTAAATATGTGTATATATATTTATATTTATATATTTATACAACTATATGTTTAAATATTTATATAAATATATTTATATTTATATATTTATACAACTATATGTTTAAATATTTATATAAATATATTTATATTTATATATTTATACAACTAAATGCAAATATAAATATAAATATATATTTATATAAATATATAGATTTATATTTTATATTTATATTTATATATATATATATATATTTATATATAATTATATATTTATATAAATATAAATATATGTGTATATTTATACAACCATATATTTATATTTATATATTTATACAACTATATATTTATATTTATATATCTATACAACTATATATTTATATTTATATATTTATACAACTATATATTTAAATATTTATATAAATATATAAATAATAGACACATAAGGAAACAAAAAAGAAACAGGTTCAAAGAATTGTGCAACCTCCAACTTTTATGAAATTCCAACCATGAGAAAGACATTATTGAATACAGTAAAAGCTGTGAAAATAATTGGATCACCGGTCCAGTTGCACCTAATTAAGCAGTTGGCATTTTTCCATTTTCTAGATGACATAAAGCTGATGACATATTAGCAGATCTGAAACAAATTTACTGTCATGATGGATTTTTTATTGTATGATTTTTATGATTCAGAGTCAAAATTTGAGTTTGTATATCACATCTAGTATATTTCACTGTATATTAATGCCTTGATTTTCAAATTAGATGATATGTCTAATTTGATTGATCATGATCATATTCACATTAGTGTTTTTTTTTTTTTTTTTTTCTTTTGTCTGATGAACCCTGCTCTATGTTGTTTCATTAATAGTTGTGTGTAATAGGGTATGCCATTAATTTCCGTAGCACTGGAATGATGATATTTTTATTTATATTTTTGTTAGAGCTGAGTTTAAAATTTGTAATGGGGGTGAGTTTTGTTTTTAGTTTTTTTATTTGTTTGAGTGTGTTTGTATGTGATGTGGGGTGAGTATATGCAATTGTTACACTTTTAGATCCGTTGTAATTTTTGTACTTTGAGTAGATAGAAAAAGTTTTGTAATTGATGTTAAATGAAAGAGATAAAATATGTCACTAACATAAATTTCCTTGGCTTGGCTCTCTAATAGGTTCACAATCTTTGAAGAATATTGATATAAATGTATACTTCGGTGGACCCCTTCACAATCCTGAAGGGATTGACGGATTCCCATTTAGAGGGGAGGGTATCGAATGCTACTACATGATGTTACGTCGTAAGTTGAAGACGTTGAATGATTTGAAGAGGAAAATAATGGACGAATTGAAATTGAATCCTGCTTGGTATGACATCAAGATTATTTATCGTTACCCACAAGAAGTCCTTCATGAACGGATAAATTATGGGTATATGGCGATCAAAGAAGATAAACATGTAAAGATGATGTTTAATAGGATCCAAAAAATGCCCCAAGTAAATGCTGCTGAGTTGTATGTAAGTTTGGAGGCGCCTGCAGATAACACTACTGAGGTGGTGCAAGAAACAACTATGGCTTTACAATTTACAGCCCTAGATGATGGATGCACTACAATGGGAGGGTATACGATGGGAGGGTATACTGCACAAGGGTATACGATGGGAGGTTATACGCTCCCATCTCAAGATCATGTTGCTAATACTAGTGAAACCCTCTATCGTGAAGAGACACATTTAGAGGAGGAAGACGAAGACGAAGATCATGTTGCGAATGATGGTGAAAATGTTGAGGTTGTGGATGAGTACGAAGAGAGGATTGAGCAAGGCGACTTTGAGAACGATGTGGATGAACATGAAGTCGTTCCCAATTTTAAAGAGGAAAATATGGAGGACCATGATGAAGGTGATGCAAATGATGATATTGGTGTCCAGCATAATAGAAATACGACCACTGGCTACAGACCTCCTACTGAGTCATTCTACTCAAATACTTGGGAAGATATGGTTGATCCTTCACGTCTTCAGATACCATTTGTCTCTACTTGGGAAGATGGGATGCATTTTTCTAAAGGGTTGACTTTTGCAAATAAAGATGCGGTGAAGCATGCATTGATAGTATACGCAGCAAATGATAATAAAAATTTTATAATCCGGAGGTCGACCAAAACGAAATTGTGCGCCGCATGTGTTGATGACAACTGCAAGTGGTATGTTGGGGCATACATGAAGACTAAATTCAATGGTATGTGGATGGTTACGTCTTATGTGGGTCCACACACTTGTATACCCTTTGGCCTAAAAAGAGATGGTAGAATGATGGATTCGCATTTTGTTGCATCAGAAATTGTGGGAAAATTGCAAAAAAATCACACTACACGTATTGATGACCTATAGGAGATCATACGTACTAAGTATAATCATGAGCTTTCTTACTATAAAGTATGAGACGCAAAACAAAAGGCAATTGCTAAGATATTTGGGGATTGGGAGGAGTCTTACCAAAAGTTGTGAAAGTTGTTGTTGGCATACTTGGATGAGGACTCAGGTACCCAGTACAGCTATCACACCATACCTAGGCCAGACGAAGGTACTGCGGTACTACGCTATGTATATTGGGCATTCGCTCCATGCATTGCTGCATTCCAATATTGCAGGCCAGTGATTAGTATTGACGGGACTCATCTGTATGGTAAATACAAAGGGGTATTGATGATTGCAATGGCAACCGATGCTAACCAAAAGGTTTTGCCTCTCGCCTTCGCTGTTGTGAACAAGGAGTCAGGGGCTAGTTGGGGGTGGTTTTTAGAGTGTCTCAGGACTTCCATAGAGCATGTCATACCTAACGATGGCATTTGTATTATTTCTGACCGACATAAAGGTATCAAATGTGCCATTCGAGAGTGGCCTAGATGTGAGGACGGAAGAGAACAGGTATATCACCGATATTGCCTTCGACATGTTGCTAGCAACTTCAACAAACACTTTGATAACCCGATTCTAAAGGCATTGGCCTTGAAAGCTGGATATGCGAGTAATGAAGCTAAATTTAAGTCCATAATGCAAACCATTAAGGAGGCCGAGATTAATTTACTGAGGGGTGTAGACCCTACTGATACGCGGATTGAACGTTATATGCCATACACATATCTAGTGAGTGAGGATGTGGAGAAATGGACCCAGTCACATGATGGTGGAAGACGTTATGGGGCAATGACAACCAATATCTCTCAGTGCTTTAATGGGGTACTTAAAGGTGCCCGCGGTTTGCCCATTGCTGCAATGGTTCATTTCACTTGGTGCAAACTTGTTGCATATTTCCACGATCGACATAAACAAATTACTTCTGATCTCTCTCGAGGTAAGCTGTGGAGTGATTATGCAATGGAGATCTATAGCAGAAATGAGCAGAAAATTGCAGGACACATTGTGAGGAATTTTAATCATGCAGAGGGTGTATATCAGGTGGTTACCTCGTACAATGACCATAGAGGTGGAGGGGGAAACCACAGTCATGAAGTGCGCATATTTGCTAGAACATGTGGTTGCAGAAAGTGGCAAAACTTGAAGATCCCTTGTTCACATGCAATTAAAGTTCTTCAAGATCTGCATCTCAATGCGACCAACTATATTGACCCATGTTACAGTTTGAACAACGCCATTCTCACATATTCACATAATTTTGTGGTACCAAAGTCAGAGTCTGAGTGGAGGGACATTTTCGGACCACGATGGGTGCCTGACCCACTGCTGTTGCGGGGCATAGGTCGTCCTGTGAAGTCAAGAATAAGGAATGAAATGGATGGGGTACAGCGAGAACGGGGAAGCCGGAGGGAAGATCCAGACTTGAGGGAGACTCAACCGAGGCAACGATGCGGAGTGTGTCATCAAGAGGGGCATAACCGTAGAAGTTGTCCCAATTCCCGTGGGGCATCGACAAGTGGTACTGCTATAAACTAGGCAAGTGCCCTCACTGTTTTTATATAATATATTCAAAATTTCATTTCCTTATTGTTCTTTGCATTTGGAAACTAATGACCGTATTTTAATTTTTGGCAGGCAAGCGGAAACTCGATTTTGCTAAGTCACATTGTACGTGGGACTTGTGGTTATCTTCTGTATGGACAAGTGCTAGGTGACTATGTAGAGTCTGTTGTATCAGTATGGAGAAGTGCTTGGTAACTATGTAGAGTATGTTGTATCAGTATGGTTTAGTATGGACAAGTGGTAGACAAATATGGAGACTATGTTGTATTTATTAGTTGTTATTTTGGTTATTGTTGAATGTTGTTGTAATTGAACTATTTGCTGTCCATTGTACTTGTTACTATAGTTGCGTTGCGCAGCTTTTGCCTATAATGCCAGCAATTATATTACTTTGGCATTAGTAGCTACTACTTTGGCAAATTCAACCACAAGGCCCTCCTTTGAAGCGATGATAGCTAGTATTGAATGTTTTTTGTCTGTTAATAGGGAACCTATAATGGGTATGAATAGTAACTGTTTGAATCCAGTTGTTTGCATATGATGTATGAGCAATTTACCAGTATCATATGCTTGTATCTACTTGTTTACCGCTGCTCATGTTATGTGTTCTGGCTCTAGTTTACTGCTGCAGGTGAAGGGAAACCAATTATGGTTTACTGCTGCACGAGTAGGTGCCAAAAAAAAAAAAAAAAAAAAACCCCAGTGGAAATCGACTATAAGATGGTCGACTTCCATTGGGGGATTTTTTTTTTTTTAATCCCAAGTTGGGAACTAATTTCAACAGGCAAGTGAATAGGATTGAAGTGGACTAAAATAGACTGAATGAACCTAATAGACCGAATTGGACCAAAATAGACCAAAAGGATCAAATAGACTGAATTGGACCGAATTAACCAAAGTGGACCTAAGTGAACCAAATTAGACCGAAATGGACCTAAGTTGAAATCGACTATAAGATGGTCGACTTCCACTGGGGGATTTTTTTTTTTTTTTAATCCCAAGTTGGGAACTAATTTCAACAGGCAAGTGAATAGGATTGAAGTGGACTAAAATAGACTGAATGAACCTAATAGACCGAATTGGACTGCAGTGAACCGAATGAACCTAAATGGACGGAATGGACCTAGGTGGACCGAATTTGGACCAAAATAGACCAAAAGGACCAAATAGACTGAATTGGACCGAATTAACCAAAGTGGACCTAAGTGAACCAAATTAGACCGAAATGGACCAAATGCCTAATATCATATAGTCATAACCCTTGTAGGTCTTGCATGAAATACATATGCCAGATCAAACGAGCGCTAAAGTTGATGCCAAAGTTGGCACTTAACATAAAGTCATAACCCATGTGTTTATAGTTTTGATCTTCATGGCGGTCAACATGAGACCTATTATTGCCCAACTATAAAATGCTCACTGCTTGTTCCGAGAAACTAAAACTGGTTTTTCAAATGGAGAAACCATCTTGCTTGTACAAAACCATCAGTCACGAATTGCTGAAAATGATACTGTCCCTTTTGAAACACTATTTGAAAGAATCTTAACACAAGCTGATCGGACAAGTTCACAAAATATAAGCCAAACAATCTATAGAGGAAGTTCATACATCAAAAGGCACCATGCTATTCTCTCATAACTTGACCAATCAAAGACTTAAAAATAAAACGTATTATGCAGATCTTATATTAGTTGCTGGGAAGCATAAGCAGGTCTCCTTCCATTAACTTTACGCAGAATATGGTATCCTCAAGGCCATTCTTTGGGCAAGCCAAGGTCTTTCTGAATCTGGGTCAATGAAACGAGGCATGAGGAACTGTTCTGCTTCTTCGTCTATCAATTCTCTAGCCCATGCGACCCTCTTTGATGGGCAACTACTTGGCCCATAGCACCTGCATTTTTAATTGAAGCATTCCATACTTATTTAGTGTGCTATTAAGAATAAACTTTCATAAAGTCACCAGCATCCATTTCAGAAGAAAAGTCAAAGAAAAGAAAGTACAACCAACTCCACCAAAACAGTAATCCAACATGTTATCAATTCATTTTCATTTTCATCTCTACTCAGCATCAAAAAAAGGTTATCAAAGAGCATCTGCACTTGTTACAAGCTACCAAATCATAATGGTAAAATTGGCGAAAATTTTATTGCAATTTATTAATTATATGGTAAAAAATGCGATGTTCATAATAAAGGCTTATGGTCATTAAGCACAGGAATTAGTAAGCAAAGAATTTGAGAAGCATGGTGATGTGTGCTGGCAGCAGCCACAGCAAATTGACTATGCTGGGATTGGACACTTACCAAGTTAATTGAGTCATACTTTTCATCAGCATCTGTAAAACAAGAAAGGTATGTTGTAAGCACTTCACACACTAATGTAGAATGACAACAATCTAGTATAAAGTAATTACATAATTTTTTAAGGTAAAATACAAGAAGCCTGGCCTGCACTGTGCTTTCTTCTGCTTTTGATGCCAGGTACAAGCAGGTTGGAGCCACAAGACGCGGATCATATTCTGTCATACTCTTTCTGAAAGCACAAAAAGAAGTTAAGCTTAGCAAGCAAAAGAGGTGATGCTATTTTTGTTTTTTGTTTTTGTTTTCTTGTTTTCACTTTCATCAGTCACTTCATCAAATTCAGAATCCTCAGTGGCATGTTCACTTTCAGAGTCACTCAACACATACCTTGTTTTCTAACTTGGTTCACCCTTTGAGGTCTTGCTCTTGCTGGTGCAACTTCAATAGTTTCTTCAGTACTGGCAGAAGTAGAAGCAGAACCCGAATTTTCTTCATTTTCAGTCACTTCATTTACCTTACCAACCCTTCCCAACACAGAACCACTTTTCTTGTTGAATGGAGATGCCCTCATCTTTCTCACTTTCTTCTCCAGTGAAATCCTGGAATTTTCAGCAGGCTTTAACATGTCAGTTAAAAGCTTCTGGGCCAATGTCTGAGGCTGCTGCTTATTCGTTGCACCTCTCTTCTTTGCCGCTGCAGGGGCCTTAACTGCCTTAGCATTTGCAGCCAGTTTTCCCCCGCCCTTTTTCCTCGCTTCTGGAGTAGCTACAACTTCTATCTCACTATCTTCATCATCATCATCATCATCATCAATGTCATTAATATCATTATAATCATCATCATCATCATCAGATATCTCCGAAACAGTTGCCAAGGGCTTCTTCTTCTGTGCAGCAGCAGCCCTTTTGCTAGGTTCTTTCTTCTTGGCTGGTACTTTGGGCACTTCAGTCTCCATGGCTGTCAGGCATAAAAACAAAGAGAAATTTACTGTGGGAATACTTACAGAAAAAACAGTCCAACACATTCCCAATGATCACGGTAAAAGATCATGGAAAAATTCACAAGAAACTAATTATTAGTGATGCTGAATCTCAAGTGGAAATTTTAGTTGGTGCTTGTAACATGGAAAATTTTTATCTATGTACATTACAGTATTTTGTTCTCTTATAATTGATTTTATGAAGAAGAATAATAGAAACACAATTTCTCACACAAGATCATATATTAACTGGTTTGCAAACAATATCCCCATATCATCCACTGTAATTTTTCTTACATTACAGCTGAGTTGTGTAAAGATCATAATAACACAACCTAATGAAATATAATAATATAACATTTACCGGCTGATTGATCAGGAGATGCATCGAGGTTATAGGCAGCAAGTCGTTCTTTAAGCTCATCCTTTCCAAGGAAAAATAGAACATAGGAACAGAAACAGACCTTAGCAGGAGCTTTCCTAGAGCCTGCTCTGTCTTTGGGTTTTGCTGCCTCAGGAGCTTTCTCTGGTAAATGAAGCAGAAGTAAACCAAAAATCAAACAAAAAGTAATTCCCATATAATAAACATAATATTTTTTGACACTTACCAATTTCCATTGCAGCCACAGATGACGAGACAGCTTCTGCAACAGATTCTGCATTATTTGCCTTCTTATTATTGTTCTTCCGTGGGTTCTTGGGTGCTTGTCTAGCAGACTTCATAGCAGCTTCACCCCTTGCTTTGCCTCTCATTTTCTTTCTTAACTCCTCTGACTCACATCACTTCTCTCTAGCTCCTAAATGACATAAAACTAAAAACAGTCAACAAATAGAAAGACAGAAAAATAAACAAATCATCACAAGGAATTGTTAATTTTTCAGTCATACATCGAGTTGCCCCTCCAAAGCATCAAGATCTGTCCTCCAAAAGGACTTTGGAGTTTCCTTTCTCAAATCATCAACCTCCTTATTGACCTTATCCCTTTCAGCGCATAACTCCTGAACCTTCTCAATGGTCAAGCTTCCAATTGCCATGGCCAGTAGATACTCATAATCACTTATCTGTACCCCATTACTACTGCTGTCAGCAGGAGATTTCACTTCTGTTTCTTCTGTATCATCAGTTGCACCAGCAACTTCTGGCTCAACAGCTTTAGTTTTCTTTGGAAAAGGAGTGAAACCTTTTGTTTGCAGCACAACAAACAGATTAGCTCTCTTCCTATTACTTACAATGATCTCTCCCTTCACAACTGCAAGGATAAACCTAACCTTGTTTTCTAACTTCAACAACTCCATTTCACGTTTGTTTAGTAGAAATTTCTGCACAAAATACAAAAACTACAATTAATAATTGTTTCCCTAAGAAATGGCTGAAATTATTGAGTATCAGTGTTCTATTTGTGTTCACACAACAGGCCATGACATCAAAGGCAAAATAGACCCATTGTAATAAATTTGTTTTCACATACTCATTCTTCATCCCAACTAATGAAAAAACAATTTTTTTTTTTTTTAACAAGAAAGGTGTGTTCCAAATCACTCATCACTAATACATTGCCAATGCCAACTGCTCCACACCAACATTCTTTCAAATTTCCTCTCAAGATATAAATTCTATGAAGCAGCTTAACAAGCTTGCAATTTCTTAAAGCAACAAAGTTTTTCAGCAATTAGATTCTTCTGGAAAAAAAATACAAAAAATAATAATAATAAACAAAATAGATTCCAATATGTTTGACTGTAAGTCTGCTATAAGATGCTTCCAAAAAGAGAATTTACTTACTACATTCAGGATTTCCTAGAGATTAATATTCATGGAGGAAAAAAATAAATAAAAATAGACCTATGTGGAATGTGGTCAACTTGTAAATAAAAATAATTCAGAATACTTGGGGATGTTGAACAAATTACTGGGAACTCTCAGCAGTAGAAGAAAAACATATGCTTGTCATGACGAATACCACCTCTATTTGGCAATAAAAATAAGTAGAGAAAAGAATGAAGCTTTCATGGTAATCATCCATGTAATCACGACGGTCCTACATAACAAATTAAACCTTGAACTTAGGACAAACTTTGAAACAATCATACAAGTCTTTTGAGTCCAAAAAATAGGGAGAGTTTTAGAGAGCCAGGTAGGGGGGGGGGGGGGAAGCTCTCTAAAACTCTCCCTATATGGAATGTGGTCAACTTGTAAATAAAACAATCATAATCTGCATCAGTTTCCTATTATAAAATTCCATTAAAATAAAGAAGTGTTTCCATCAACTGATTGGCAGTACATTCAACATTATTTAGAAAAAAGGCCAAAAGCTTCCAATGAAAATCTTGGTTGGACACAACCACAGAGGAAATTCATTGTATTATTATGACATCTTCACAAAAATAAAATCTTGATATGAAAAATGTGTTTTGTCACGTCTGTAAAGAAGCCTTTGATGGGGAACAACCATTAAATACACAGAAAATGCAACACAATCAATTAATTAATCACAGAAGACCAAAATTTCCTCAAAAATTAAAGGATTGGCTGGCCCAAGCCTATGATAGGCTTTATCACTTTTATCATAAGGGTGATCATCAAACAACCAAAAGAAACAGATGAAATCATGAAAAATTTAAAAGGAGTGATGCCAATTGTACAAACCCTTCTGTATCTGTCCTTATATCTATCCCTGTACCGTCGATCATAACCCCGCTCTCTTCTCCTCCTTTCACCTTCTTCTCTTGCTCTTTGAGCTTCCTGCATGATGTTTGAAGATTTAAAATCACTTGGAATGAAATTCAAGTAAGACTAAAGAAATTGCAATCAACAGTAAGTATCGTTAAGAACCTCTTCCTCTCGTGCTTTTCTCACTTTCTCTGCTTCCTCAAAGGCCTCTTTTTCAATCTGAAGTTACAGAAAAGATATGCAAATAAGGAACTACTATTGATCTAGAATCTAACAATGAAGTTTAAGGAGAAGGGCCACACCTCCCTGTTTGCAAATACTTCTTCCACAACTTGTGTTGCATAATCTGGGTCATCACAGATCAAAACATTGTCGTAAACTGACCCACCCTTTACCTGCATTATTTTACCCCATTAATCATATAGTTTATTGATAACAAGAGCAACATAATAATCAGTCTATCTAGCATAGTAGATTGAGACTTATGTCCTACCTGCCAAACCTCAATTCCTACATACTTAATTGGCTTAAGCCCATAAACATCAGGGTCATCTTCAAACTCTGGACATAGGAAAAAGAAAACCACTTAATGTCAACTTCAAATTTTTGTACCTGCGGTCCAAATTATTTTATATTTTATAATCAATGAAAAAAATTATATAGGTATGCTTCACAATACCTGGATTATCAATCCAAGGAGTCTTCCATTTTCCTTTATAATTGGGGTTCTTAATTTTCTGTCAAGTCAAAAAAGCAAGCTCATGAGAAACTGCAAAGGAGAATCAAGCTTCAAGCATTTTTGTGTATCTCTTGAGCTCAATTGGCATACCTTGGGCTTCCATGGTCCTTTATACGCTGGATTAGGTACCTTTGGGGGTTTCCACGCACCATTCTCTTCATCATCCCAGTTATCAGGCTGATCAGGGAAACTAAATTATGAGATTTTTTCATCTTCTATCATATTTTTCGTTTTCTTTTATCTTTTCTATAGGCACCATATCACAAAATAGCAGCATTAAACATCAAACTGGAAAACGGGAAATGAGGAGAGAAGTGGAACGTAAAGCAGCCTTTTGAAATATAACTAGCCCTACAAATTATGACAATTAGTAGTAGTGTTGGGTCCAACATCATTAAAGCCAGGCATTAATTCATATACATGGCTTTGCGTATGCATGGCTTCTTAAGCAATCAACTAACCTCTTTAGCTTTTGGGTCTGGAATTTCTTTTGGAATTGAATCATATCCCTGCAATACCAAGATAAACATTAATGGAAGCACATAATTTATACAGATACTAATTGTATTTTCAGTAGTTAGAAAGAAATACAAAGTTTTAATACCTCAGGTTTAACCTCACTAGGATCATCAATATATTCCCTATCCTCCCAGTCTGCAGGCTGTGAGATATGACAAATGACAGTCAAATTTCTAATGAAAATTTCTAGAACTTGAATAGTTGTCATAACAACAAGGTGAATCACAAACTATCCTAGGTCCACTTATAGATTTTCTGCTTTTGTTTCCAAAGTCCTCCAAGTCTTTAACAATTTCTTCATTCATCACACCATTGGCGCCAGCAACATCACTATTCTTTTTCAAAAATTCATCCCTGTTCAACGAGCTGAAGATAGCAACTAATTTGCGTTGTCGAAACTTGTCCTCCTTCTCACGAACCTTCTTATGCAGCCAATCAGGACGTAGTACCCTAGGGACGGGATTCGCAACCTGAAAATTTCAACTCATCTTACATGAGGCACACAAAAGAAAAAGGGAGATACATAACTTCAACAAATAACAATGAACAAGCAACACAACCTTTTGCATTGCTGCAGGAATGGTAATAACTTTCTGAATTGCTGAACTAAGCCTTTGCTTGTAATAAGACCAGTCAATAATGGATCGAATGCCCACATCTGATGAAATCTTGCACCATCTCCGCACATAATGCTTCATTATTTCTGTGAATTCAAATGTGTACATGCTTTCTTTAGTACATAAACAAGAAGCAAATGAAATTTAAGAAAACCATGGCAGAACTTTACCAGCATCAGTTTCAAATATTGCAACAGGAACAGCACGCTCACTTAAGAAAACCTTGGATGATGCATTTAAATTTGGCTACATGCAAGTGGTATAATTAAAATAAATGTCAGATAATTGATGAGGATTTTGACAGTTGACATAAAAAAAACAAACACCAATAACTATGTAAAGCATGAAGAGCAGAATCGTACTTGGTTTTGAAAGTAAAGTTCCCCGGAAAAGATCCAGGGAGCACACACCAGATACCATCTCTATCTAATTCAAGTGGTTTTCCAATTTTTTCAACCAATACGCGAGCATTCTGAATTATTTTTGCTCCTGTATACGTAACTACTCCAGCCATTTCCATTGAGTACCATCTTGCACCCCTGGAAGAAATAAATGTTTGAGAGATAACACAAACACAGAAGCCACTATAACAACAGGCTCCATACAATTAGTTTTCAAACCAAATGGAAATCACCAAACTCAGTTGCGCATGACGTAACCATAGAAGGAATTCAGTATACACTTATGGGCAAGTTGTAATGAATCATAAAGCACTACCATATCCTGCAAAAACAATATGAGACTATGTAACTCATCATCACAAATTGACTATATTCCAATTGTTCCAAAAGCTGATGAATACAACAACCACCTTGTGCTTCCTGGATTTTTATAGAATTTCCACTAGCCTTGGCTTCTGACAACTTCCCTTTCCAAACCTTGTGAAGTCCTTTGTATTCATACCTTCTGTCCCGAAAGCTTGAACAAGATCAAAAGAAATGCGACTTAGTGAAAAGAAAATGTAATTCAGGAATACACAGACGCACACAAAAGGACTTTCCTTTTGAATATTACAAATTCAGAATTTATAGCATACCAAAATTTTAACTGCTCACCTACGAACAGTGTCAACCTAAAATGGCTTTTCCCGCATGCAGATCCCTGCTTCTTGGAGTTCAGTGACTGGCTTATCAAGTACCCGTTTATATGCCTGCAGAAGACAGTAAAATTTATTATCTCTGGTATTACTTAAGCAAAAACATCTACTAGTACCAAGTGAGAAATATACCTTCTGACTGTACTTTTTTAGACACTCTTTTAGCCTCAATTGTTGCTCTGTCTTTGGTAGGTCAAGAAAAGATTTTGGCAACTGACCACCAGTACCATCAACGAACTCAGACTCAATTTGCTTCTTCAAATGATAATAGTCACTGAAGTTATTAAGGAGATTAGCATACACAATCATCAGTCAGTCTTTTATTGATGCACCTATAGAAATAAGGGAAGACTCAAACTAGAAATAAAAACCTCTTCTTTGCCATGAATGTCTCTCCACGCCAAACCCATTCAAGCTTTCGTAGACAAGTTTTTCCTGGACGGTTGAAATCACATGCAGTGCAGACCTCATCTGTAACTATTGATGGTGGCCGGAATAAAACAAGAAGAAACCTTGGTATACATTGATAGCAAAGGTACAAATTGGGGGGATGAGACCAACAAAAACTATTTGATGATGCTGATGTACAAAACAAAATAAACATTTAAAACCACTAATATATCAGCTCAAATTGGAAAAGACATTGTAATGCACTAATCAGGAGATAACTCTCAAAGAAACAAGATAATTAAGAGGCATGAAAAAAGCATGTTAATGAACACAAAACCTTAGCAGAGCAATGTGATCCCACAGCGGGCGTGTACTAGGTCAATCTGGGATATATAAATGACTACATGGAGTTCCAACTGTTACTAATCTATTTGATGTATAGCACAAATATGGCTATCGCTTTCTCAGGTTGTGACAAACAGTATTTAGGCCAACCTTGTAATGTAATGTCACCTGTTGCTTGGGGACAGTATAGAACTAGGTTGACCTTTGCTATAAAAGCAATTACAGTAATGTTGACAAAAACTTGTGAAAAGACAACAATTTCCTTGCTAAGGATAAGAAAACTGGTTTAATATGTCAAAGTAAGTGAACTTGCAGTAATTATTTTCAACACTTTTCTCCAAAGTCATTTGTAATTTTGATTTCAAAATTTTGAAACCCAAACGATTCTTTGTTAGTCACTACTACACATAGAAGCTTTTCTGGGCTGGAACTCTTTCAAGCTGACTTAGGTTTTCTATTATTTGCAAATCATATTGTAAAAGGGAAAATAATAATAAAGTTACCATAAGCCATCTAGGAAAACACTATTTATTGGGAGAGAGTATTTAGCACAAATGCAAATATACCTTTGATTTCCTCTTCAATTCACCCCATCTGATTGCTCTAGTACAAAGTTGCTCCACCCTCTTGTGCAGAGCATGTGATTTTCCTGCAATCACATTACATCGTTAATTAACCCTTAAGAAAGAGGGCATTGTTTGATAGAGTGTACTGAATCAAATTGAAACAAGACAAGGCAACAATAAAACTACTTCAGCTCGTGTAATAAAACCATTTAAAATAAAATGTAATTTATGGTTAGAGTGGGTCTGAATCTGTACTTGTTTTCAGAAGTAAATACTGCACTTGATTTAAAAAGCTGAGGAAGCTTTTGGTTTTTTCCTGAGAGCATTTCCAAGGTGATGACTTAACTATAATCAGACTATATAAGCAATAACAATAAAATGAAATTCCAACAACAATAGAAATAATTGATAAGGAAGATATACTTGCCTGTTCTAAGATCCCGACCGGCAAAAACAATGGGCTCCATGCCTCCATCTAGCTCTGGCAGAGCAACTTGCAAAGCTACCTGAATTGGGTGAAGCCCCAAGGTACTATTCAACCATTCCTCAGTTGTCTGGAATACCAGAGGCAATGCAACAATATAAGGCACATCAAGCTTCCTCAGTGCCTCAACAGCCCTGGGATGATCCTGCCTGGCTGGCCCCCCGACAAGTGCAAAACCAGTAAGTGATATCACTGAATGCACAAACGGCTTCTTCGTGATTGGATCAATCAAATACCTCTCCACAGGCCCTGAAAAGTCAAGCCCACCGGCGAAAATTGGAATCACTTTAGCCCCTTTTGCCTCCAATTCCATAATCACAGCCACATAGTGACTCTCATCCCCAGTAACAATGTGACTCCTCTACAAAATCAGACCAACAATTGGTGCATTTGGACCCTTAAGCTTCTCATTAGCATCCTTTCTAGTATCATACCAATTCAAATACTCCTTCACATCCTCATACATACAAGGAGCCAAAGGATGCCAAACCCCACTATCCAAATATAAAACCGGGTCCGAATACTCAATCTTGATCCCCTTCAGGGCAGGCACATAAGACCCAGAAATCATTTTCAAGAAATTTTGCAGGTTATCAGGTGTGGCTCCTAGCCAAAACTGCAAACTAAGTATATAAACCCTAGCATCCTGAGCCTTATCACTAGGCAAATATTTCAAAACCTTAGGCAAAGTCCTTTCAAAGTAAGTTAACATACTCTCTGCAAACCCAGCAGACTGCTTCTTTCTCTTAAAGAGCTGGAAAAAGGGGCTCTTTCACTGTCCCAGCTGTGACATACTGAAAGACCCCAGCTTGTTGAGTCTCATTACCTCAGGCATTGAAGGAAACACCAACACTGCATCAAGTCTTTCCCTTTCTTTCTCCACAGCATCCTTAACCTTCAAAGCAAGCTCCTCTACAAAAATGAAAGACCCAATAAAGATATTGGCATCCTCAAGGTCTTTACAGAAGGCTTTATATGTTGATTCATCACGAAGCTCTTCAACCAAGTAACCAACAACTTGAAAGGAAGCGTTCCTCTGGTTTTGGTTGAGAACCTGAATTACGGCTGTGAGTGATGATTGGTATTGTGCTTCTAAGACTACATAGACAATTTTGACTGTAGGGAGGCCCTGTTTGTTGTCTGGGACAATTCTACGAACTTCTGGGCTGGTTTGCGTGAATAGGCCATTGCCAATTGCAGTACATTTTACTTTTAAAATGGAGGACTTTGATGGGTTGGTTTGGTGGGGTTTCTTGGGGAGGAAAGAGTGAAGAAAGTAATGCTTTGTAGAGAGAGAAGAAAGGTGGTCAGTTTTGGAGGTTGGTAACGTAAATGGTGAAGATACATATAAAGATTTGTGTATCATTACCTCATTTCTCACATATGTCACTTTAAAATACCCTTCAAATTCCGGTTTTGGAGTATACTCTAAGTCCTCTATATCATCTCCAACACACTGAAAATAAACACAAAAATGTTGCAGATATTTATTAGCAATTGCGAATGAAGGATTGAGTCTATCAACACAGAACAAAATCATGGCTAGGGGATCAATGAATAACAAGCAATGGCAATAATGGGGCTTACATAGATGCAAAAGAAATGAATAATAATTCATTTTCATCAGCAATCACTGGAGGAAATCAAACTTTTATGAACATATACTGGCCACAATCTTAAAAATCATTGATTTGGTTAATTAATTACAAAGGTAACATAATATTGGAACTCGAGAATATAACATCTGTTGTAACCAAGAGTAAATCATAGATATTATAAGGAGATAATCTTCAATGCTTGTCAATGAACTGAATTAGTATTGCCAAAATAGTTAGGATATATTACTTATAAAAATAAAAATAAAATAAAAAGGAAAGCTCTGGCTGTCATTCACTAGAAACATCCATACTAGAGCCTGACAGAAGGACTTCATATAACATCTCCTGGCCAAAAATTAGTAGTAAAATGAAACAATAAGTTTGTAAGAGTTGAACTCCTATGCAGTCATCTTTTACAAATACATCCCCCCCCCCCCCACCCCAACCCTGCTCCTCACCCCCAGGTTCTTTAACATGCATCTGTGAGAGCCATTAACTCTACCAATATGTCCCAAACTTCTTAATTAAAAAGCAGATAATTCTCATTTTATACATCTTAGGCTGATAAATCACAGTTATACTGGGAACGGGGAGAAGCATACAACAACCACCCCCCCCCCCCAAAAAAGCTTCGGCATGCAAATAACTAGTTATAAAATTAAGCAACTATTATAGCTGAACATAAGACAGACCAGAGGAATCACAAAATCTTATTGCAAGACAGATAAAGAATTCACTGAAAGAGCACTAAGCTTAAGCCAATCATGTGTACCTCTTTGTTAATAATCAGGTACCCTTGTCCATCAACCATGTACGAAATCATCATTATTAAATCGTATTCAGCATCAGGAAATTTCAAAGGAAGCTTTGTAGTCTCAATATCAAATGCACAAACATGCACTTCAGCACGTTGCAAAAGATCTGTCCTCTTTTCCAGCATAAGACCAGTACTGGATACACTAACGTCATACCATCGCCCACATCGTACATCTGAGTCATGAATTTCTCAGTGTCTCTAAAGGAGATAGAAAAATAAAAATGAAACCTCAAAACAAATAGAAAGAAACAAGAAATCACCATTATCAATGGCAAATCGAACATGATAAGGAACATCATACTCGCGGAGATCAACAATACAGTCTACAAAATCTTGAGGCCTTTGTTCTCTACAGATCAAGTACCAAATATTTTGGGATAAGTAAAGAGATACCACATGTAAGAAGAGGTAAAAGGTCAGTGCTAGGGAGTAGAACTGCAGAAAGAAAACAATAACCTTTTCACTGAAAGGGCAATAATGGCTGGTTCAACGCAAATGGAACCTGAATGAAGAATAGAGCCTTACCTTTTCCCTGCTATAATGGACTCATATGCTTCTGCAGCATAAAATTTTTCCTGGTTTCTTTGAACGACATGCAATAGGTCACTCTTCACATTCATTAATTGTTGAACCGTGTCAAAAGATAGCTTCAAATAAGGTTTGTGCAAGCCAGACAAATGGTTTTTCTTTCCAGAAGCATACAAAGATATCAGAATGCATATATAGGGATACAGAATTATAATACCAACTCAAGAATAAATAATGATAATGATGTGCAAGGATATGACAATTAAATAACCAATCATAACAAGCCCACTATAGTAAATTAAGTCTGCAGGTGAATGATATAGATTATAAAATTATCTGCAACAATTATTTTAGCATGGTACGACCTAACACTCCAAAAAAGATGATTAGCAAGAAAATGGGTTGAATAGACAACTATACACCCTAACTGCAAATTTGATGAATTTTTTTGCAAAACATAATGGTTATTTAATCATGAAGCATACAAGGAAAGATAACAAAAAGGTGGAATGATATAGTTTAAATATTCTTTGTCAATCATAAATAAATCATGCAATCCTATGCATACTTCCAGAATTTCTACAATTTAATGATAGGCTAACAAGAAAAGGCTAATGACCAAAAAGCAGAGCATAAGCCCAACTTCTGCATGAAGTACAAATTCAAGCAATAAAGATTAATTACCTGAGCCGCAGAAGTTGCACCATGCCGTTTTGACAGCTTACTCCGATCAGGTGCAATAATTGGGTTCTCAAAGTTACTCACCAGTTCATCTTTCGGAGGTTCATATGGAGGCACGTTTTCAAGTTCTGCTTTACAAGCAGCAAGAAAAAGTTAGCTTTAATGATTCTTTGTTACCGAGATTCTTCTTGCAACCTCACGTGTTCCACTTCTTTATATTTCTTTCTAATACCCCTTAGGAAAAAATATAAAGAAATGGAAGACCTGAGGAAGCAAGAAGAAGCTCGGAAACATAGAATAATTAAAGCTAACTTTATCTTGCTGCTGCTGAAGCAGAACTTGAAAACATGCCTCCATATGAACCTCCAAAAGATGAACTTGTGAGTGACTTTGAGAACCCAATTATTGATTTATGCCTCAGGTCGTGGGTTATGACGTGAACCCACGACCTGAAGCTTTAAGCCCATTTTGACGAAAATACTTTTCAGTAAAAAAAGATTAGAAACCTATTAGAAATAAGTCATGCCATGGAAAACAACACACCCACGAACCATTTACAAATTTAATTGTATGAAGTAACCAACCTCAGTATTAATCCTTGCTTTGGATATGGCATCATCCTTGAGCAAGTTCTTCAATACCTGCACAAAGTTCACTAACCATTAGCATCACAAGTTGAAAATCTCTATACACTGCCAATAACCAAAAAACCTAAAAACATAGTCACTTACCTTACGAAATGGAGAAACTATAAATAAATATAAGAGCTCAGGAAACAAGAAGAAAATTGTCAACAAAGAATCATTGATGCAACAAGTTTGTAGCTACTGCTGAAACAGAACATAAAGCAAGATAGTTAGTTCTTGTTAATGCATGCACACGGAAGCGGGAATTAAACTTCTTTTCATTAATAACAAGAGAACCATAGATAACCATAAACACATGAATATGTACCTCGAAGATAACAGCAACAAGAATTGTATTATTCACAAACACATGAATATCTACCTCCAGCTAATGTCCCAACTGTACCTTTCACCTAGTTCAAATAATGTACATTAAAACCAGTCAGGCATAAAATAATTTCATGAACTTTTCAACACCAGCTTGAAATGTCTAGTTAAAGGAATAAGGTATCATTTGAGTTACCTTTTTTGAACCTTACGCTTTCTCGTATAATAAGGAGGAGGTCTTGCATGTCCTTCGTCAGATGCCTTGGGCCCAGCGTTATGTCCATGTTTGTGCCCCTCTGTCCCACAAGGAGGTGCCTTAGATATGCGTTTTGGCCGACCTTCTGCCGCTGCAGCTAACCCAACAGGCTGCTCAGGCTGAACATGGGGTGGGTCAACGGCTGAAGAAGGGCCAGTGGACGTATTGTGGGAAGGTGGGAGGGGTTGCAAGTCAGGAGGGGTTTGATCAAGACCCAGGTCAAATGATGGAATAGGTGATAGCTCAGGAAATGACCGTGGGGTGGGTGGACGAATGTCAGACCCAGGACAGGCATGTGGGGTGGGTGGAGGGATGGTGGGACTAGGGGATTCATGTGGGGTGGGTGGAGGGATGGTGGGACTAGGGGACTCATGTGGAGTGGCTAAAGGGATGGTGGGGGTAGGGGATGGATGTGAGGTGGGTGAAGGGATGGTGGGGCTAACGGATGGATGTGGGGTGGGTGAAGGGATGGTGGGGCTAAGGGATGGATGTGCGGTGGATGGAGAGGGATCGAGGGTAGGGACAACCTGAGGGGTAGCAACAGGTGGACGAGAGCAACGTCCGGCAGGAGCTGTGCTTGTGCTTGGGCTCTCAGTAGTGCTTGGCCTCTGAGTAGGCGCTGCCGCAGGAGTAGCTGCCTCCTCGTTCGGGGCCTCAGGTTCCCGAGGTCGTACACGGCCAATCTCATGCACTGCCTCCAGCACATTAATAATGTCATTGTGGGCCTCCGTGCCACTGGGTGACGGCGCATCATACGGACATATCCTTCAATCTGCACATGGAAAAACCAAGTATATTAATAATGCAATATCAAAATGAAGAAAGCCAATCAATAGTATAATAAAGGTTGGTTCCAAATTGATACGGCAACTAATAATTGGAAATTATAGGGACACCAAGTGTTACATTGGACTAAATTAAAACTAGCTTTTGTATTAAAGATGTAGTTAGCGGATATCGTGTTCTCAAAAATGCAAATTAAAAATTCAAATGAGGAAAAAAATTAAAAATAATAAAAATGGAAAGAAGAATGTATACCATAACTCTAAAGGCTGAAATACGAGATATGACCTTAGAGCATCCCAAATTAGATTTGTATATGAACAAAGTTCTCTATAAGGTAAATCAACAAGATTGTCTATAAGCAATCTTAAGCAGACAACAATTTAAAATGGAGGTTTGATGCTAAGCAAACATTGGACCACATAAGAAGAGTTCTCTAAACAGTGGTAAACTAAGTAACAAGTACGGTAAAATGTAGAACACGTGGAGAAGTTACCATTAGAATGAATCTAGCACCGGGGATATCGATAAACCTTCGAGTTATCCTTGTGAACCAATCGAAGTACTCGTGCTGTAGAGGCATATCACCAAGCACTGCTTCACAACGCTGTTGAAGGCGATGACCCCACTCCGTGAGATGCGTAGCATGTCTCCGCATCCAATCAACACCCATCTTCCCCCTCAAATCAATGGCATGAAGCATCGGGTCCGTGTTAACATGGCGGGGAATTTCTTGGATCATCCCAAATTGCCGAACGACACGATCCGGTGTATGTTTCTCTACTAGATGGAAACATACAAGCGGCACTATTGCCGTCCACACTGCCCTCCCTGCAACGCACCACGGCGGAAGGTTCTCGTATTCATCTTCATACGGCTGCCACACCACCTACAATAGCCCAAAAACAAATATGCAACACATTAGGCAACTATCTTTCTATTTCAAAGTTCAGCAAATATATATCTTCTTCTTGAACATGTTGAACAAAGCATTTTCATACCTGGTTTGGCAACATTAAAGCTATTTGCTCCCGATACCTGTCCCTGAAGACCTGGGCGGGCCTATTTTTCTTGTTTGGGACCCACACCCACGTACAATCAAGAACAGGGGATCAATATCTACAACTTCCCAAGTAAGATAATATTATGATTAAAACTATAATGTAATCAGATATAACTACTAATAGAATCTTATAGAAATTTACTCAATTAATAATATCACTAGAATAAAAAAAGTCCTTATAAAAACAAAGCACATACAAGCCATATGATAATGACAAAATTAGAGTATATTAACGTAATCATATATATTGAAACTCTGTTTAACATTTTTAAATGTTGACATAAATGATTCGTACAACCCTTTTAAATAATAAAAAAATTTATATTTTAAGTTACATGATTGTAAGCTTAGGTAATGATCGCATATTGTAAATGAAGTTACTAAGGTACAGACTTACTTAAGGGACAGTGGACCACGCACTAGAGGACCATAAGCACCCACTGGTGGGCCACGCTCAACTGCCGGGCACAAATAGGGGAATCTGGCCCACGCCCAATACTGGACCAACAATAAACACCCACCAATCTGACTGGCTTTCTTATCGCTTGCCTTGCATAACTGTCGGTACAACCATGCAAGGCAAGCACTTCCCCAACTATACCTTTGTGGGTTGCGAAGTCTTCCAACTGCTGCACCCACATTAGATGCACCCTATCACCGGATTTGTCCATGAAGATTGTGTCCCCCAATAGCGCTAGGATGTAGCATCGTGCATACCTATGCACTTCATCGTCTTCAGCATTAGGCGGCAGTGGATGGGCAACTTGCTCCAAAAGCCGTTTAATGAGAATCCTCTGCCAGCACGTTCCAGATGGTCTTCATTGGTAGGTCGAAAGCCAAGGTACTCATCGCACACATTCTCCCATTCTTTTTGTGTGCTCCCTGTTATAGCGTCACCATCAATAGGAAGTCCAAGAAGAACCTCCACATCCTGCAATGTGATGGTGACCTCACCATGCGGCATGTGGAATGTGTGAGTCTCGGGCCGCCATCGCTCCACTAAGGCCGTTATCAGGCCATGATCAATCTCTCTACCCGGAGTCCTGAGAAGTCCCTCCAAACCAAGTGCCTTAATGATGTCAATCACTCGATCGTCCACCATTGGTTCTCGATTCGAGAACTCTTCACTACGGGCACGACATTTAAGGGACCCTGGATCCTGCACAAAACATAACCATGGATTAACATATGACAGCAAGTTAAGTGCAATAGAAGTTGTTTATAGTATTTATAACACCCACCATGGATTAACATAACCATGGATTAACATACAACTTATTATTAATTTCTAAAAGCTAGTTAATGACTTGATGCTAACTAAGAAAATTACACTTTAAAAATATTTAGGTAATAAAATCTCTTATTGGCATCAATGTTAAACATTCGTTTTTTCTAAATAAACATGTAATATTCATAGAAAGAAAAGACTTAGAAACAAATCACAGGGGGAGGGAATTAATCCCTTCTCTATCTTGTGATTTAAAACAAAAATTTAGTGAGGAAGAGATAGTGTTAAAATGTAGACACAAACTTGATTATGTATGTGCAATTTTGGAAATTGACCATATTATAGATGCATGCAGAATTACCTTAGAGAGTAAAGAAAGGATTTGAAGTGCTGCACTTGTACTTCTGCACAGTTTTAATATATATAGATGTATACCTCTGAAAGCGTTTGAATAGATATTAGGGTGATCATGACTGTGTTGTCAACATGTGCTTGACATACCATCATTGGGTTGAAGATTCTTCAAAATGGAAAGGATGTTCTAGATCAATTCAAACAGAATTTGTCCAACAGTTGTTTTATAATTATGTCAAACTTTTTAAGATATCCTCCTAGAGAAGATGCCCCTAGTGGCAACTGAGATCATTTAGATGCTTCATTGGGATTTTCATTCTAAGTCTTCTCCAAAGGTATTATTTGTTTGAAGGAATCAAATTGTTCCAAATTCATCTTTTGCTTATTTAGTGAATTTGTTTCATGCCTTTTATTGCAGATAGTTGAAGAAGCTGGTGGCACAGTTACTCGCATGGATGGTGGAAAGTTCTGTGTGTTTGATATATTTTTTTTAGTATCCAATGGTGCACTGCATGAAAAGGTTAGTTATTGTTGCTTCCCACCCCCCCCCCCTCCCCCACAATCATCTTGCTAATATCAACATCACTTTGTACATTATCTCAGTGCTGACATGGAATATATCTTAGTGATGCAATCCGTACATGACTTATAAAATGAGCTAAGAAGGGAAATCGAAGAGCTAGTTCAAGTTATTAAATCAGTAAGAGCAACCTAACTCAATCCTGAAGTGATTACCTAAGATACCACATCTCAATGCCTAATCATAACTTGTGTACAACCATAAGATTCATTCTTATACGAGAGAGACATTATATGAAATTGTTACACAAGATATCATATCTCATTTTAAATGTTATAGGGTAGATGAATAGGAGTGGTATACTAGCTATAGTACAGCTGGCACCATAAGGCAAGCTACTAGTTCTCTGGCTGTAATTATATAAAGATTAGGCATTGTTATCTACCATCTTATAAAATAATCGCAGAGTAATTCCTTGTTGTAAATTGTCATTCTCCTCTCGTAGGCTCGTAGCCTTTCATATATCTTTCCAAAATGCCTATGTATGTGATTCTTTGCGACGGGATTTCAAAATCGCTTTTATTGTTGAAAAACTTCGTGGTTTGGCATCAGACTATAATCAAGATTAGAAAGTTTAGATTAGCTTCTAATTAATTTCTTTCATTACTCGTACAACAATGATATTACATCATGGACTTGTTAACATGAGGTCGAAGCGTGACAATTATTAGAGAATAGTTCTTTATGCATGCATGGAAAGAGATCAAAATCATAATGGTATTGAATTATTCCAATAAATGGAAGACGTTCAACAAAAACAGCCAGACCCAATGAAGTGTGTGAAACGCCTAAAGTGTTTGAAATTCAAGCTAATGATCTTGCTCAACGTTTGATATTTCCAAATTTCTTATCCTAATGATCATACTAGTTAGTTATGCTTTGGCCCCTTCTAAATTTTAGTGCAATGCCCTTATCTAGTAGAGTATCATAATTCTCAATTTATTAAAGAAAGAGGCAATTCCCTTATCTAGTATCATAATTCTTGTCAAAATATGTTCAAAGAAATTTTTTTTTTTTTAAAGGTTCAAATAAAAAAAAAGTAAAAGAAGTTACACCTACGAATCATCTAAGAAAGTGATAGACCCATCATCCATGGAAGAAAAGAAAGTTAGACAGACTGACAAGCAGCAAGGCTTGAACTATAGCTGGACACCTTTGACCTATTGGGTATCAAATCCAATAGTTATTGGGCTTGCTAATTAGGGGTTGGGCTTAGGCATGAAACAAAAGTAGGTGAGGCTGAGCCTAGGCGGGGTGGGCAGGATTTGCTAAATTATTAAGCAAAATCATACTAGTTCAGCTTATAACCAAACTTGTCCTTGAAGATGAGCCTTCATCACTTGGGTGAGCTCACTAGCATTTACATATCGCAAAAATTTAGTAGTGTTGAACGAAGGATGGAACTAAGTCACTAACTGCCAAAAGCAAATAGGAAATCTATAAATTTACTTAAAACTTACTTTGAAATTTATAATTAATGGACATATCCATTTTTTTAAATCCCAATAAAAAATAATTTGGAAAAAAAGGTAAATACTAAATGGAAAATTCTAATTTTTGTGTTTTGTTTATAAGAAAACATACTTCAAAACCCAATTTTATGACTTACATTAATTTTGAGCTAATTACAAAATTAAGCCCAATTGTGAATGTCATTAGCCAATTAACATATGCATGGATACATAATTGTAAAAGTAAATCCCAACCAACAACACAAGTACCCAAACACCACAAACATTTGCTAAAATTTTGGCCTAGCAAAGACATGATTACAACCATCAATTAAGATCTAATCTGATGATTTTAAATCTGTCTTGCAGTGGTCACATGACTAATTAAAAAGTCATGATTTATTTGTGGCCAGATCTAAATTGACTTGTAACCTGGAAACTTAATAATGACAACAGAAAACCAAATCCATTGCTGTATCCTTGTTTCAAGAAATTGTCTCTTACTTGATTTGATTAACAACTAGGGTTAAATGCAACTAACACCCTAACAACTATTTTAGCACTCTCACTATTTAAGTGCTAAATTGTCAGAAAAGGCTCTTCATTTGTGTCAGTTCGATGTAGAGTATTTGGAGAGAGTTAAATGTGTATTTTGACGGCAGCGAACTCATGATAGTATAGGTGATGTTTTATTCTTGTGATCTTCACACATATGGGAGCAAACTGCTAGGACAATACCTCTTCAGGTTTATTTGATTTTATTGATAATATGAATTTCAGATGTTAAATCTGTAGGGTTTGCCCCCAAGTGTTCCTTTGTATAACTCCGATGTACTTGGGTTGCTCTGCTTTTATGCTCTTTTAAAAAAATTCATTTTACTCATTAAAAAAAAAAACCGTATTTTCATATTCTGAGGGGATTCAATGTGAAGAATCTAAGACTATTTTTCAATTGGGTTTCTGGTGTTGCATATCATAATTGACTTGCAACTTCTTGGGAAATAAAATAACTTTAAATGGAAGGGAAGAAAGTGCTAGAGTATTTCACTTGGGTCTGGCTAGTTTTCTTAAATTGCTTAGATTTTTTAATCTTCTGAAATGCAGCTTTTGGAGAGAATTGGACCTGCAACAGAGAAATTGAAGAGCAAAGGAATTGATTTCTCATTGTGGTACAAGCCTGAAAGTTTGCATGCAGATCTTTGAGATGGCCAGATTTCTGTTTGCTTATTACGGACTCTGCTAAAAAAAATTGCTGCAGCTCAGGTGCTTTCTCCTTTCTGTTGTACTCAGAATTGTTATTTTTATATTCTCCCAATTATGTGGTTTCATTTTTTTCCCTTAGTCAATATCTACTGGCTTACTAGCTCACAGATCATGATACATAAGACTTCTCTTGCTACAGATCAACGTATTCTCTCCCCTCTCCCCCCCCCCCCCCCAAAACCAAAACCCACGCACAGACAGACAGACGGACATGGGTTAAGGATTTGTTCTTTCTTAATCAAATATTTCTATCGTAAACAACAATTTAAGGAATGACTAGTCCCTTATGGTTTTAACATTTAATTTTTTTATATATCACTCTTACCCCGTTTTTCTATTATTAGTTCACAGTGTATACTGTACATGATACCTTCTTATTAATCTATTTAATCATTGACAAGTGATTTGAGTTACTAAATAACAAGGAGAAAAAACACCACATTAGGGATTCAAATGTTTGTGTCCTTGCGGCATAGCTGGGTTTCTTTCAGTGCTTTTAATGATATTTTCACTTATCAATTTTCCTAGATTTTATCAATAAAAGTATTAAAAGAGAAATAAAAGGGAGTTCAATTTCCCTGATCTTGATATAGAGCCATGGATTTGCAAGCAATCCACACAAACTTTTTGTTGAATTTTCAAGGACACAGAAGAAAGGATGAAAATGAGACTATGATGCTGTTGACTGTGAAGATTCCATGAAGATGCTGATGATGGAGGAAATGATTACGTTTTTGTCATGGCATTACCAGTTGAATTGCAAAAGTACTAAATTAGCAAAATTCCCAATATGTATTAGTTCAATCTATGCTGCTTTAGCATAAAAAGTAGTTTGGAAGATGATTTTTATGTATCTTTTTCTATTTATTTATTATTAATTTCTAAAAGCTAGTTAATGACTTGATGCTAACTAAGAAAATTACACTTTAAAAATATTTAGGTCATAAAATCTCTTATTGGCATCAATGTTAAACATTTGTTTTTTCTAAATAAACATGTAATATTCATAGAAAGAAAAGACTTAGAAACAAAATAAAGTCCAGGTTCAAAAAACGAAATTCACCACACAAAAAAAAAAGTGAAATCTTTAGTGGTGTGTTTTACCTGCCCATTCCAAATGGCTTCTGATCGATGGTTGGGCTGCAACGTCAACACTGACGTGTCAATGGGGCCAGGCTGCGCATGGTTAATCTGTCCAGCATTTGCAGCAGCCATACTGCACAAAAATGATAAGCAATTAGCACATACTAGACATTGAAAGTTCAAAAACGTGTACAAAAACACTTTTGAACGTTTAGACCCCCAAAAACCAATTTAAACAACACATGCAATATGTTAAACAACTAGTGTGCGGAAACTTAACATATGCTATAACATGGAATTGATTAAACAACTATCTAAGCCACATCAAAATAAACCACAGCAGATTAATGTAAAGGCAGAGATAGAGAGGAAGGAAGATGCAAACACAGCGATAACACCAGATATGTTATCGAAGAGGAAACCGAAGACCTCGGCGAAAAACCTCTCCGCCGCCCTCCAAGCGGTAATCAATCCACTAGAAAATACAGTTGGGATACAAGGACAGCAATAGACCCTCCAAGCCTAATCTACCCAATGCACCTAAGCCCTCCAAGCTTCTTGCTCCAACGAGGTTGCCCCGAACCTTTTTCTTTTCTAGCTTTCCGGATTCCGCTACTACACCGTAGCATCAACCAATGAATATTGGCTCCTTCCTAACTGCTTCCCAGAACTCCAAACGTCTGTCTCACAGAGATGATAATGGTGAGAACCAGGTTTGGTATAAAGGCCTCTCAAGGATTTGACAATGGAGAGGAAGAGAGTGAGGGATTTTGATGAGACTCTAAGGTAGAGATTGTGGGTAAAACAATCTGGTTTTTCTTTAGGGTTTCTCTCTCAAAATTCTCTCTGGAAGCTCTCTTTCAATCGTGGGTTAAAAGGGTATTTATACTTAAGAGGAGTGGAATGCAAAACGTCAGGTTTTTTCCAAAACAGGGGTGGCTCGCGGCTTGACCTCGCGGCTTGACTAAGTCGCGAGTTCCAGTCGCGAGTTAACCGTATGGCCAGTTGTCCAGTTTTGTCCTGTAGTGCTCCAGCTAGCATGACTGTTCATCTTCCAGCATGCTTGGCACGTGTGCAGATTCTGGCGGGTTGAAGCCGCGAGTCCAGTCGCGAGTCCCAGCCGCGACTCTCTGTTTTCTTGCACACTCTTGAGCAATCTTCACACTATCTCACTCACTACCCTTACAACAATCCCACCTAAATACAGGGTTACTAAATGCTGAATTACAAGCAAATTTGGCACGGAATAAAGCCAATTAGATGGTTGAATAAATTCAACCTTACAATCTCCCCCTTTGGCTATTCCGTGACAAAACCCTAAAACAGACTCTAGACTTAACATGTGAGTTGGGAACAGTTGATCAAAACTCACTCACACCTAATTCTAGAAGCTGTGAAGCACTTGAATCATATGAACATAAACTCCTGAAACACAACAATACACCATGATCATTGTAAGCAGAAAATTATTAATGCATATGAAACAGGCAAAAAGAGATCAAGCATAAGATGGAGTTAATGAACAAACCATGGCTTGATCAACCAAGTGAACACCACAAAGTAGTGATCACAGTGTTCATTCACACTTGGAATGAACACAAAGACATACAAGTTAACAAGCACAAGGCAAGACACTTGTATGCTCAACACTCAACCAATGCATAGCACACATGGCATATGCATCTAGGAACAATCCTACAAGGGCACAAGAGTGACAGTACATAAACCACAATGCTGAACATTTAGATTTAAAATACTGATTTCACATAGCATAAAGGCTGCACTTAAGCATGGTACATACCACAAGGCCTACAAACTATGCATAAAACATAAACCCTCAAAGCTTACAAAAGCATATGGGTACAAACACATTATATTGAATAAAAACTTAAACAATATAAACTAAAAGTGCTTAAAATTTCTCCCCTTCAAAGTGATGAGAAGCTGTGATGCACTTGGAACATATATATACTTGTACCCTGAAACACTTGCACAAAACACATTAGACCCTCAAGGTAAAGCAAGTAATAAATGACAAGTATAATATAACAAGTATAGAAATGACTACACTGATCACATAGCAAAGCAAATGATCATCTGAACATGCATTCAATGAAGCATAATAACATAGGGATATATGCATGTCCAAAGCACAAACATGATGCAATGAGAACACCAAAGCATAACACAAAGCACCATAAAGCCAACAAGACAACAAACAGAACAAGGTTTTCTAGTTAACACAATGTCTTCTCCCCCTTGGTATATGCATCTCCCCTATGGAATATCTCTCCCCCTACAAATGTGCATGAGAAATAGAATTTCTCCCCCTAAGGATGTGCACAGGAGTCATATAGAAAAGACAAAATACTCCGAAACATTCTCTAGAGTATACTCTCCCCCTTTTTGTCAGGAATAGACAAAGGGTCAAGAAGAAACGAGGGCAAGATATGAAGGTATGAACAATGCTAATGATGCATGAGGGGTGCAAGATGAATGAGAAAATGAAGCTCAAACCTAAGACAAAGCATAAGGTAAGCATGACATGCTAGGATGAAGAAATAAGGTAAAGACCAATGCATGTCAAGGGTAGTAAAGGTGTGTGCAAGAGGTGGCTAAGTGCAATGCATGACCAATGCATGAAAAATGCACATGTGGGGCAAAGTGTGTTAAAATACACAACCAATGAACCAAACATGTTCCTAATGAGGAAACATGAGAAACCCCAAAGTTTGGTACTCATCGGAGTCCAAACAAGCGAGAAAATGTCTAAGAGGCATTTTATCAAACACCTAGCATGCACACTATGGACAAAAATGTGAAACAATGCATGAACATCATGAAATCCACCCTTAAAACATGTTCTTTCTGCCACAAGGGGCCAACATCCAATGCATATCAACAAAAGAAACCAATCCCATGAAGAAAATTGACAGAAAATAAGTTTTCCCAACCCCAATGATAAAAATCCCAACCAAGAGTACAAAACTCTCCAAAACATAATCCAAGGATCAAAAATAATGAAAAGAATTTATAATTACCTTAGAGATGTTAATGGATTGAAAAACCATTCAAATTGGTTGGGTTTTGATGTAAAAATATTGAAAGAGGGGTTTTAGAGAGGATGGGAGAGGTTTAAAACAAGTTTCCCACGAAAAAGCTCTTTAAAAAGCTGATTCTGGGCGACTCGCGACTGGCGAGTCGCGAGCCAAGTCGCGAGTGAGCCGCGAAACCTCTCTGTCTGAGCTCGCGGCTTAGACTCGCGGCTTGCAAGCCGCCAAACCGACCAGCCAAAACTGGCAGCTTGCTGGCAGCTCACGCAAGTAGCCAAAATGAGTGGCCAAAAAATCTGACACTTGTTTTTCAAACCAGAACATGTTTAAACATTGAAAAACAAAGTAAGCACTAAACATAAACTCAAAGAGTGATAAAAATCACTTCCAAAAACATATAAAATGATCAAAAATCTTTTTGGATTGAACCATATATGATTGAGCACACACACATCACATTTAGACAAGTACAATCTAACAAATGAATAAGACATTCATTGAACATAAGGCAAGTGTGTTATGTGTGTGTGTATCAAATGTGGAATAGTCCTTAGTCTAGAATGAAGCTTCAATGATCAATTCAATCAAGTCATACACAACTAGTACTAAGTCAAGTGGTATATCTCAATTATAGAAGTGAACATATATGACCTCCCACAAGAAAATGATTACATAAGATTGAAGCTTTTCATCTGGCTTCTTACAATTCATATCATTTGATCATTTTGAATCAATACAACTCATTTTGAGCAATACATCTCATTTTTGAGATTGATGCCTGAAATTTTTGATATTTCAATTTGATGAACAAGCCTTTGACTTTTTGGGCATCATACATTTTCATATAAGTCGCTTTCCCTTTTTCCTAGTCGAATACTAGTATGTGCGACGGCTTTTGCAGCTCATTATCTCTTATCATTTTGAGATTTACATTTATTGAGCTCTTTAAGCAATAAAGATAAAAGAGTGGGAAGAGATATAAGCACAAGTCTACGCATGTATCAAAACCAACATGACTATTGACAAATCATTCATGACAAGCTTGAAGATCGATTTACAACAATCACACAAAGATGTCAAGATTTTTCCCACAAAGATATAAGTGCAAAAATAACAAGCTAAGCTCGAAAATGCACAAAGCCATTTGTACAAAGGTACAAGGCCAAACTCACATGTGATATGTGCTCAAACATATACGATCAAACTTTTTGAATTTTTCACTTTTTATGTGGTTTTGGATTTTTACTCACACAAAGTAGAAACATAAAAGTAAGATCAAAAACGAAACAATGCATACAAATAAATGCAAGATGCACAAAATGCATGAAGATATGACATTTAATGCATGAAGGGTCCTACAAAGATCGAAAGAATTAGATCAAGGACCAAAAGAGCAAAAGCTCAACCATAGGAACCCTTCCTCATCCAAACGGAACGATTGTTTGGAATGAGTGTCTCAAGAGAAGCGAGACGAGGGTTGGAAGAATGAGAACCGGAGATGCACATAGTCAAGGAGTTAAAAGCATTAAACATTTTCTTTAACAACATGCTATTTTCACTCAAATCCAGTTTACTCTTTTTAGCACAACTTCCAAAAAGCTCAAGTTTCTCTTTTCTTTTGATTCTCTTAAGAGCATGAAACTTAGAGCAATGAGGTCTTAGATGACCAAAGGCACCACAATGGTGACAAATAATGTGTTTAGGTCCACTAGGCTTTTTGGGAATGGATCTAGCAACATGGTTTTGTTCCCTCTTCAACTTATGACATTGAGGTCTTATATGACCAATCACACCACAATGGTGGCAAGTTGGAACAAACTTAGATCCATCCAAAGCCTTAGGTTGAGACCTAAACGAAGGCTTTGACTTAACGGCCTTTCTCTCCACCTTTTGATTTCTTTTATGTGGAGGAATGTACACCGATTTGTCCTTTAAGGTAGAACACACACTAGGCACAAAATCGGGTACCACAACATGATTGCAACAAACATTATCATCCTTTTTAACAATAGGTTCAGCAATCAAACACTTGGCATGCATCTTAAGAGATTCATTTTCACATTTAAGATCATCAACAAGTTTGTTAGACAAAACAAGTTTAGCATCCAAGTCCATATTCAAACATTCAAACTCTTTCAGCTTTTCAAGAGAAATTTCAGCAAGTTTTTTATATTTCTCAACCAATTTGTTGGATTCATTGAGCTTAGCAATCAAATCATCCTTTTCACAAAATAACTTGCTCAAATTCTTTTGAAACTTCTTAGCATTTTTCTTGAAGAGTTTGTCAACAACACCCATAGATTCAAATAACATGTCATCACACTTATGAGGATTAACACTCATTGAGGCATTTTCACAAACACGTGGCATGTTACATTCATCACCAACCAAATCATGTAAAGAGTCATACAAAGCACAATCCATGGCAAATAAACACAAGGGGTCAAGGATCACACTTAGGTATTTAAACCACAACAAGTGTACCCGCTCTGATACCAATTGAAAGTTCAAAAACGTGTACAAAAACACTTTTGAACGTTTAGACCCCCAAAAACCAATTTAAACAACACATGCAATATGTTAAACAACTAGTGTGCGGAAACTTAACATATGCTATAACATGGAATTGATTAAACAACTATCTAAGCCACATCAAAATAAACCACAGCAGATTAATGTAAAGGCAGAGATAGAGAGGAAGGAAGATGCAAACACAGCGATAACACCAGATATGTTATCGAAGAGGAAACCGAAGACCTCGGCGAAAAACCTCTCCGCCGCCCTCCAAGCGGTAATCAATCCACTAGAAAATACAGTTGGGATACAAGGACAGCAATAGACCCTCCAAGCCTAATCTACCCAATGCACCTAAGCCCTCCAAGCTTCTTGCTCCAACGAGGTTGCGCCGAACCTTTTTCTTTTCTAGCTTTCCGGATTCCGCTACTACACCGTAGCATCAACCAATGAATATTGGCTCCTTCCTAACTGCTTCCCAGAACTCCAAACGTCTGTCTCACAGAGATGATAATGGTGAGAACCAGGTTTGGTATAAAGGCCTCTCAAGGATTTGACAATGGAGAGGAAGAGAGTGAGGGATTTTGATGAGACTCTAAGGTAGAGATTGTGGGTAAAACAATCTGGTTTTTCTTTAGGGTTTCTCTCTCAAAATTCTCTCTGGAAGCTCTCTTTCAATCGTGGGTTAAAAGGGTATTTATACTTAAGAGGAGTGGAATGCGAAACGTCAGGTTTTTTCCAAAACAGGGGTGGCTCGCGGCTTGACCTCGCGGCTTGACTAAGTCGCGAGTTCCAGTCGCGAGTTAACCGTATGGCCAGTTGTCCAGTTTTGTCCTGTAGTGCTCCAGCTAGCATGACTGTTCATCTTCCAGCATGCTTGGCACGTGTGCAGATTCTGGCGGGTTGAAGCCGCGAGTCCAGTTGCGAGTCCCAGCCGCGACTCTCTGTTTTCTTGCACACTCTTGAGCAATCTTCACACTATCTCACTCACTACCCTTACAACAATCCCACCTAAATACAGGGTTACTAAATGCTGAATTACAAGCAAATTTGGCACGGAATAAAGCCAATTAGATGGTTGAATAAATTCAACCTTACAGACATTATTGAAAACAAAAACAAAAACAACCTAAAAAATATTGTCAATAATAATACATGGTCGTCCAAGGTATGCATTTGATGTTACATCTAAGTTTTTCTTTTATATAGGTTATTTGAACAAACCTCTAACAAAACCACAAAATACAAATAATTATTACTTTCAAGCTGCATCCATCTAATAGGTCAAAAATAGAGCACAAATGAACAATCTCTATCCCAAAGCTTTAATTAACCAACTTGTTGTTGTGTATGTATTGCATGGTTTGCAGAGTGCATATGAGAGAGAGAGAGAGAGAGAGAGAGAGAGAGAGAGAGAGAGAGAGAGAGAGAGAGAGAGAGAGAGAGAGAGAGAGAGAGAGAGAGAGAGAGTTCAATAATTTGAATAACTGATTATTGACAATTATATGGCATTAGATTTTTTATTTATTACAATATGCAAAATACGAGAAATAATTTTAAAAAAGAATTCAATATGCAAAATAATTTAGTTTAGTTATCTAAAAGAATTCAATATTCAAAATGCTAAAGCTTGTTATTCCCTAGAATCATCAACAGCACTACAACACTGGCTTGAAGCTGTAAGTTCATATGCTTATACCAGACATGCTTCTTTCTAAATCTGATGCAGTTTTGTTCTTTCTGCTTTTTTTAACGTTTCCATCAAAAAATGGAGAAAGTAATATTTTCCTCAAAACAATCTAATTTTGGTCAAGTGATGGTTTCAAAAACGACTGCTGTATTAGATATTAGGAATTTAGGGGACATGTATTCCTAGTCACTTCTCATAATAAGACTTAAAAAAGAGAGTCAAACTTGGCTAATGTATGCTTCCTATATAGGAATTGGTGACTTTTTTTTTGGATGAAATTTCAAATTGAGCTCAAGTTTTGGGCTTTTGAATAGTGGTCTAGCTAAGTACATATCTTCTATGGATTTATATTTTTGGATATTAATAGGTTCCATGTTGTTAGTCCCCAATTAATAGGTAAGGAAGTAGAATCGCTGGACTAATGGGCTTTGTTAATCTTTGTTTTTTTTCAGATTGATCCATGCCATCGTTATGGACACAATTTACACTTCTACTATGATGTCTGGTCTGATAGCAAGAGCACCCAACCTTTCTTCTACTGGTACTCATGAAAATTAACTTTTTCTTTCTTGGTATAATTGCTTTTGATTTAGCCTTATCCTTCTTTATCACTCATTTCTAACTTTATTTTTCTCCTCCTCTGAAACTGAAGGTTGGATGTTGGTGATGGTAAAGACCTAAATCTTGAAAGGTGCCTAAGGACTGTTCTACAACGTCAATGCATCGGGTATCTTGGACCAGTAAGTATTACTAATCATACCATCTGTTACTGCATTCCAATAATACACCCCCTCTCCATTTTAAATGTGTTCATTTCATGGTTTAGATTAAATATTACAAATTTAAGTGTATCCACTGCAACATCATTTAAAATTTTAAGTAGCATGGCTCTTTATACATTAGATCCAAAAAATAATATCTTAACTGTGAAATGGACCCCCTCCAATCTTGTTTCTTCATCAAATTTGTTGTGTTGAATTTACATGCACACACTCCCATAAGCATCTTTGCAACCTAGATAAGTGCCTAGATAGATAACTAAGTGGCTTCTTATGAATGTGGATAAGTGCATATATTTCACTGTTATAACTTTACATTCTCTGTCGTTTGGTATTACAGAAAGAGAGGGAAGAATATGAAGTAATTGTAGAGAGTGGAAAGCTTTTATACAGGCAAACAGGGATGCTTATTAACACAGTTGAGGGTTCTAAGTGGATTTTTGTGCTCAGCACATCAAGGCCTTTGTATGTGGGTCAGAAGAAGAAAGGTGTTTTTCAGCACTCAAGTTTTCTATAGGGAGGTGCTACATCAGCAACAGGGAGATTAGTTGCCCATGATGGGGTTCTTGAGGTGTTTTACAATTTTGTTTCGAACTGGTGATAGGGATCATTTTTGTTTTCTATATTTCTACAACCAGCCAGGCAAGCTCATGTATTGACATAGTAATTCCCAGAATATAAACATGTTGAGAAAAAGGACATGTATTTATATGTATATACACCAGGTGAACCAGAATTATGAGCCCTATATATTTAAAATCAATTAAACAACTTCAAACCAAAACAACAAACACCATACAAACACTACCAGTAAGCACTAAGCACCCCCATTGTTAACCCTTAGGCAATGTGATAGACAGTGCTACCATGGTAGCTTACACCTAAAACCTAAAATCAGTTAACATAAACCAATAAAACAACCTGGTGGTTTATTCCAGATCATGGAAAAAACCTGGTTTATTCAAGATCATAGCAACAAACAGAGAATTCTCTAGCATCTTGAGATGCTAAAATATTCGAAGGAAATGAGTGTAACTACTCAGGGCTCCCTAATCAGCATACATAAAACTCCTTAAGATCCTAAGAATTCTAAGATAAAAGAAACAAATTTCTATAACTGATGAGTAAATACCATAAAGAAAACAAAATGCAACCAGAAACGAATCTATTTTACCAGGCAATGTATCCATTCAGTTCAAATGATATTTTATGCATTTCAATACCTCAAAAGTCCCATCCAAAACTACTTGATTAGAATTATTTTATAAGGTTTATCAGAATCCATCTCAAACCATTCACATTTCTCATTTCAGCAATACTTCCAAGTACCCAAGGACTAAAAATATGGCATTTACATTACCCACACTGATCATTTCAAAGTTATTAAATTCAAAAGACGCTCATCAACAGGCATAGAATCTAAAACCACAAAATGAAAGCAAACTAAACTAAAAATGCGACACAATTGACCTACAAATACCACAATCTACCCAACCAGAGAGAATGTATCCATTCAGCTCAATCATTTCAAAATCGTCAAAACCCATTAAAAACTCCTTGATTAGAATTATTTTATCACAATTCTCAATTGAGCCTTTCAATGTCATTAAATTCTCAAATAATTCAGTCATTAGATTCTCAAATAATTCATCGACAGGCACAGAAACCAAGAACCAGAAATGAAACTAAATCCAATTCTTTGTTGCTGCTTTAGCAAACTAAACTAAAAGCTATGTTATCAAAACCAAATTATAGAATGTATCCATTTAGCTCAATTATGCATCTCAATATCATCGAAAGCCCCATTCAAAACTACTTGATAATAATCATTTTATAACACACTAAGATTTCATTTTGACCCTATCTATATTTCTTATTTCAGGAATACTTCCCAATATACCCACATTGATATTTCATCATGTTGCAGTTCAATTTCTAAGCCAAATGCATCTCTCTCTCTCTCTCACACACGCACACACACGAACACACCAGCATCTTATATATTGGTCTGTCAAAGAGAAATTTGGATTTTTAAGTGCTTTGCTTATTAATTTGTCTTATTTCATTTCTAAGTGTTTATCTGCACAGCAGTACATTCTACATTTCTTATGGTCTTTCTAAAACCTACCAAAGATGAATCTGAAGCATCTGTGTTATCTGCAATCAAATACCCAAATTCATCCCCTTCAAAGCTACACCACATGTCATGCCATTTTTTTGTCCTCCTTCATCACAATAATATACTCAAACAAAAAAAAAATAAAAAATACTGATGTTATCTAAAATGGGTCTTCGAAATTTGTCTTAATTCGAACATAAAATTCGAATCTAAAAAAGTAAGTGAGAAATGGCATACTTGAAAAATGGGAAGGAATTGAAGCAACAATCTAGGAATGAAGAAGAATGCTCCTTATACAAAAAAAAAAAAAAAAAAAAAACAAACAAACAAAACGAACTGATTACATTGCAAAATACATAAAGGGACTCACCTTTTTTTCTTCTATTTCTTTCAGATACCGCGTAGGTGAGCGAGAGAGTGAGAGGGTGACTGAGACTGGGTCGGTGAGGCTGAGAGGGTGAGTGGGTTGGGGCCGGCGTCGGCGACGGTGACATTGAGAGAGTGAGAGAAGGAGAGGGTGAGTGAGAGTGTCGCGTTTGACTGATGAGGGAGAGTGAGTGGATGGGTGACTGAAAGAGAGGGTGACTGGGTTGGGGCCGTCGTCGGCGATGGTGACGCTGAGAGAGTGAGAGAAGGAGAGGGTGAGTGAGAGTGTGCTGAGACAGAGAGGCGTATGAGGGAGAGTGAGTGGGTGGGTGACTGAAGAGAGTGTGCTGAGACAGAGAGGCGTATGAGGGAGAGTGAGTGGGTGGGTGACTGAAGAGAGAGCGTTAAATTCAAAAATATCCTATTAGAAATCGACCTTCATAGACTCAGTTTCCAGGTGACTTCCACGTGGGTCCACGTCAGTCCACGTCAATGGCACGTGACACCAACATGGAAATCGAGTCTCTGATAGTCGATTTTCAGATGGCTGCCACCTGGCAATAACGCCACATCAGATGTCACCGACCATCAAAACCGACTCTGTGAGAGTCGATTTACACACCCCAAAATCGACTGTCATAAAGTCGAGATGTTACTAACCCAATTACTTTCAAAACCGGACCTATTAACTAGATAGTTGGGAAATTATGCCTATTTTCCCATTTCGTTCCCAAACAGGCCCTTTATTTCATTTTTAAGTTTTTCTCTTTCCTTTGTTCGTCTTTTTGCCCTTTCTTCTTCGCAACAGAAAAACTCTGTCTCTCTCTCAAGCCAAGCCGTTTTAGACTCAACAAAGGACCAACAAACTCCACCACCTAAACTGTTTTAGAGCTGATTTTCCCACAAATCTCACGCCATACGCTGTCATTTAAAGCTGGGTGGTTTGATCACTATCAAGGAGGATGGACTGTGGTTGCTGGGTCACGATGAGTGGTGGCTAGCAGTTGCAAGATCCCAATCTGGTGGAGCTCGCCATCATGGGTATGGGTTTTTTTTTTTTTTTTTTAAATTGACTTGGGTTTGTTTGGCTTTGGGCAGTGAATCATATGATGTTGGATAGTTGGAATTGTTTGGGTTTAATGAGGATGAGTGGGTAGTGATAGTTGGTGCCGTGGTGGACAGCAGTAGCTGGGTCGGTCTCTGTTATGGATCTTGGTTTTTGTTTCGAAATATTTTTTATTTGGGTATGTTTGAGGTTTGATGTTGGATGGTTGTTTGGTTGGGTTGATCTGTGTTTTTGATTGTTTTATTGGTCCTTAATTTGTTGAGTTTGAAACCTTATGGCTAGCTTGAGCTTGACAGAGAGAAGAACTTTTTTGGTGTGAACAAAAGAGAGCAAAGAGACAGTGCAAAGGAAAGGGAAAACTTGAAAATGAAACAAAATGATTTAATAGAAGGTGTTGTAATTTAAATAGTAAGGGTTAGTTTGGATACAATTAAAAATTGAAAATATTGTAGTAAAATAATTTTAAATGTGTAAATAATATCGTGAAATCTTGCGCATGGTAATTTGCGTGCATGAACAATGCAAATTACTGTTCATACGCAAAAAAAAAAAAAGGAAAGCTGAAAGGCAGACGCAAAACGCATGTTTCAACTATCCAAACCGCACCTAAATCAATCATTTAAAAAAAACTTTAGATGGTGGTATTACCCTGAATCTGGGGATAAGTTGCTGTAATTTACCTTTTTTTTTTTTTTTTTTTTTTTTTTTTTTTTTTTTTTTTTTTTTAACATCAATATTCATTAAAGGATAATTTGCAGAGTGCAATAATTCTAGATCTCAATCCGTGTTAAAAATAAATAAATAAATAAATAAAATGTTTGATTGTTGTTTCATCGCCGTAAAACCAAACAATACAAATTATATATATATAGAGGAAAATGTTAATTAATGTCTTTCATAATTATTTTTAGAAAATTTTTATTAAAAGAATATAAAATAATAAATATTGTTAACCGTTTTTTTATATTTTTCAGAAAAATAGTGTTTAAATTTTTCTATTATAATTTGTTAATAATTGACTTAATAGTATCTGTTAACGTGAGATATGTATATATATATATATATATATATATAAAGTAAAAAGAAAGATACTATGCGAGAGGAGAGAGAAGGTGTATCTACTTACAGTGAAGTTGAAGCTTGTAGAGAACTCAGCCTAGGGGGCGTTTTACTTTTACGAGGTCGAACTAGAGAAGCCGGAAACAAAAGAGTGGCGAGTGATAGGACTTTCAAAATGTGAGGAAGATGCAAAATTTTTTCTTCTGAATAAAAAAGGGTGAGGAAGAGCAATTTACAGATAAGGCAATTGCGGCTCTTATAATTTTTTTTTTTTCGGCAAACCATGATATAATATTAAACTAAGAATTAACAATTCTATTACAAAATATGCTAGCTTTATCAAAAGCTAATAAATTTTCCACCATAGGCGGTGGGTTACAAAAAACCACAAAATGAGAGCCGATTTGTGCTCCAAGCTTGGCCAAAACGTCCGCACATTGATTAGCTTCACAGTAGACATGAAGCACGTGCTTGTTTGGGATTTGCTTCAAGAGGCTCTTGCAATCAGAGAGTAAAGGTTCCATCATGATATTTTCAGCTTCATTGTTCATAAGCAAAACAATGCTCAACGCATCTAGCTCAATGATAAGGTTGCTCACACCCATCTCCCTAGCTATATTTAATCCATTTCTTAACGCCCACAGTTCAACCATGAAGCTGTTAATGTACCCGATCCCTCTAACATATCCCTTCACCCAATCACCTTCATGTGTGACCCACACGTAAAGACTTTTATTTTCTCAGTCAACTTTTTTTTTTTTTTTTAAGAAGAAAAGTTTTAATATTTTAGTCAAGTCAACTACAGGTTTACCAAACAGAATTAATACGGAAGATAGGCCAAAATGGCCAAATACCACCATTTTCAAAAATTTGTAGTAAAAAAACATTGTTTCGGAACTATATAGGGAAATACCACCTTTTATGATACTCGAGTTTCTTAAACTCGATTTCCTAGAAGTTCTGTCACTGTGGCACTGCTAAGGTGGAAATTGGGTAATTAAAAAAAATTATGTAGTACTCGAGCATGGTAAACTCGAGTACCATGCAACACAATACTCGAGTATACCAAGCTCAAGTACCATTTTATAATAAAATGTTTTTTTTATTTATTTCTAAGGTACTTGAGCTCACCAAGCTCGAGTACCTTGTAATTTTTTTTTTTTTTTGGGATTATCAAAAAATAAATATAAACATAAAATGGTGTTTACTTTATTTATAGAGTACTCGAGCTCACCAAGCTCGAGTACCTAGTAATTTTTTTTTTTTTTTTTTGGGATTATTGACAAGGACAAAGTTTAGCCACAAAATTGGTTGTAGCTTAAGTCTACAAACTCACTCAATAAAATAAATACTACAACATATTTTAAAAATCTAACTGTTGAATTGCATGTTCTTTACGTCCTTAATACACATGTTAAATTTTGTGTTAATCAGATATCATTTACTATATGATCTATAAGCTTATATTTTGTGCATAATTTTAAATTACAAAAACTTGCAATTAAAAAAATTTATTGATGACATAGCTATTGATTTTCAATTTTCTTGAAATTTTGCAAGCATGAAGGATATAAGAAGAAGATGTAATCCAATTGTGGATTTATCAAAATTCACATCCAATAAAAAGATATTAAGTAAGTTTGTAGTCTAAGGCTACAACTAATTTTGTAGCTAAATTTTGTCCTATCGACAAATAAACATAAACATAAAAATAAGTAGCTTTTTTACGTTTTTGTTTATTTAAATAGAAGCATTGTAAAATATAGAGATTTTAATTTCAAAATATAAATTTAATTTCTACATTAAATAAAACTGTTCACTGTTTTCTTACAAAAATTGTTCACTGTTTTCTGCATAAACTATTTCTAGCATTTTGTATAAAATTATTTTCTGTTCAGCATTATTTAAAAAATTGGTCACTCTCTTTTTTGCGTAAATTATTTTCTATTCACTATTTAAAAAATCATTCACTGTTTTCTCATAAAACACCTAGTGAAATCGTTTCTTCTAAATCTAAATGCCAAATTTAAATGCTTTTTCATGTTTCAATTTCACAATAATCGAATCTATTTTTCTGCATTGAGAAAACCTGTTTCTACATTAATAAAATTTGCACTCCACCCATCATGTTTACTGTATATTTGAATCTTCTTACTGCATTCATAAAATCTGTTTTTTGCATTAAGTAGAACTGTACATTGTTTTCCCATAAAAATTGTTCACTGTTTTCTGCATGAACTATTTCTAGCATTCTGCATAAAATTATTTTATGTTCAGCATTATTTAAAAAATTGTTCACTCTCTTTATTGGATAAATTATTTTCTGTTCACTATTTAAAAAATTGTTCCATGTTTTCTCATAAAACACCTAGTGAAATCTTGTTTTCTAATTTTAAAAGCCAAATCTAGATGCTTTTTCATGTTTGAATTTCACAATAATCAAATCTATTTTTCTACATTAATAAAATCTGTTTCTACATTAATAAAATTTGCACTTTGTCCATCATGTTTACTACATATTCGAATCTGCTAACTGCATTCATAAAATCTGTTTTTTGCATTAAGTAGAACTGTACATTGTTTTCTCATAAAAATTATTCATTGTTTTTTGCATAAACTATTTCTAGCATTCTGCATAAAATTATTTTCTGTTCAGCACTATTTAAAAAATTGTTCAATCTATTTTTTGCTTAAATTATATTTTGTTCGCTATTTAAAAAATTATTCCTTGTTTTCTCATAAAACACCTAGTGAAATCTTGTTTTCTAATTTTAAAAGCCAAATCTGAATGATTTTTCATGTTTAAATTTAAAATGAATGAATTTGTTTTTCTGCATTGATAAAATCTATTTCTACATTAATAAAATTTGCTCTTTGTACATCATGTTTAATGAATATTCGAATCTGCTTACTGCATTCATAAAATCTGTTTTTTGCATTAAGTAAAACTGTTCACTTTTTTCTCATAAAAATTGTTCACTGTTTTCTGCATAAACTATTTCTAGCATTCTGCATAAAATTATTTTCTGTTCAGCATTATTTAAAAAATTGTTCACTCTCTTTTCTGCATAAATTATTTTCTGTTCACTATTTAAAAAATTATTCCCTGCTTTCTCATAAAACACCTAGTGAAATCTTGTTTTCTAATTTTAAAAGACAAATCTGAATGCTTTTTCATGTTTAAATTTCAAAATGATCGAATTTTTTTTTCTACATTGATAAAATCTATTTCTACATTAATAAAATTTGCTCTCTACCTATCATGTTCACTGTATATTCGAATCTGCTTATTGCATTCATAAAATCTGTTTTTTGCATTAAGTAAAACTGTTCACTGTTTTCTCATAAAAATTGTTTACTGTTTTCTACATAAACTATTTATAGCATTTTCCATAAAATTATTTTCTGTTCAGCATTATTTAAAAAATTGTTCACTTTCCTTTTTGCGAAAATTATTTTCTGTTCACTATTTAAAAAATCGTTCTTTGTTTTCTCATAAAACGCCTAGTGAAATCATTTTTTTCTAAATCTAAACGCCAAATCTAAATACTTTTTCATGTTTCAATTTCGCAATAATCGAATCTATTTTTCTGCATTGATAAAATATGTTTCTACATTAATAAAATTTACACTCTGCACATCATGTTTACTATATATTCGAATCTGCTTACTGCATTCATAAAATCTGTTTTTTGCAATAAGTAAAACTGTTCACTTTTTCTCATAAAAATCGTTCACTGTTTTCTGCATAAACAATTTATAGCATTCTGCATAAAATTATTTTTTGTTCAGCATTATTTAAAAAATTGTTCACTCTCTTTTCTGTATAAATTATTTTTTGTTCACTATTTAAAAAATTATTCCCTGTTTTCTCATAAAACACCTAGTGAAATCTTGTTTTCTAATTTTAAAAGCCAAATCTGAATGTTTTTTCATGTTTAAATTTCAAAAATGAACAAATTTGTTTTTCTGCACCCCACAAATTCGTTCATTGTGAAATTTAAAGATAGAAAAGCATTTAGATTTGACGTTCAAATTTTGAAAACACGATTTCACTAAGTGTTTTATGATAAAACAAGGAACAATTTTTTAAATAGTGAACAAAAAATAACTTACGCAGAAAAGAGAGTGAACAATTTTTTAAATAATGCTGAATAGAAAATAATTTTATGCAGAATGCTAGAAATAGTTTATGCAGAAAATAGTGAAGAATTTTTATGAGAAAACAGTGAACAGTTTTACTTAATACAAAAAACGGATTTTATGAATGCAGTAAGCAGATTCGAATATACAGTAAACATGATGGGCAGATTGTTTCATGTTTATTAATGTAGAAATAAATTTTATTAATGCAAAAAAACAAATATGTTCATTGTAAAATTTAAACATGAAAAAGCATTCAGATTTGGCGTTCAAATTTTGAAAACACGATTTCACAAAGTGTTTTATGAGAAAACAGGGAACAATTTTTTAAATAGTAAACAGAAAATAATTTAAGCAGAAAAGAGATTGAATAATTTTTTAAATAATGCTGAATAGAAAATAATTTTATGTAGAATGTTAGAAATAGTTTATGCAGAAAACAGTGAACAATTTTTATGAGAAAATAGTGAACAGTTTTACTTAATGCAAAAAACAAATTTTATGAATGCATTAAGCAGATTCGAATATACAGTAAACGTGATGTGCAAAGTGCAAATTTTATTAATGTAGAAATATATTTTATCAACGCAGAAAAATAGATTCGATTATTGTGAAATTTAAATATGAAAAAGCATTCAGATTTGGCATTTAGATTTAGAAAAAACAATTTCACTAGGTGTTTTATGAGAAAACAGAGAACGATTTTTTAAATAGTGAACAGAAAATAATTTACACCGAAAAGAGAGTGAACAATTTTTTAAATAATGCTGAACATAAAATATTTTTATGCAGAATGCTAGAAACAGTTTATGTAGAAAACAGTGAACAATTTTTATGAAAAAACAATGAACAGTTTTACTTAATACAAAAACAGATTTTATGAATGCAGTTAGCACATTTGAATCTACAGTAAATATGATGGGTAGAGTGTTTCATGTTTATTAACCTAGAAATAGATTTTATCAATACAGAAAAATAGATTCGATTATTTTGAAATTCAAACATGAAAAAGCATTCAAATTTGGCATTTAAATTTAGAAAAAACGATTTCACTAGGTGTTTTATGAGAAAATAGTGAACAATTTTTTAAATAGTGAACATAAAATAATTTATGCAGAAAAGAGAGTGAACAATTTTTTAAATAATGCTGAACAGAAAATAATTTTATGCAAAATGCTAGAAATAGATTATGCAGAAAATAGCGAATAATTTTTATGAGAAAATAGTGAATAGTTTTACTTAATGCAAAAAACAAATTTTATGAATGCAATAAGTAGATTCGAATATATAGAAAACATGATGGGCAGAGTGCAAATTTTATTAATGTAAATACAGATTTTATCAATTCAGAAAAATAGAATTATTGTGAAATTCAAACATGAAAAAGCATTCAAATTTGGCATTTAGATTAAAAAAAACCGATTTCACTAGGTGTTTTATGAGAAAACAGTGAACGATTTTTTAAATAGTGAACAAAAAATAATTTACACAGAAAAGAAAGTGAACAAGTTTTTAAATAATGTTGAACGGAAAATAATTTTATGTAGAATGCTAGAAATAGTTTATGCAGAAAACAGTGAACAATTTTTATGAGAAAAAAGTGAACAGTTCTACATAATGCAAAAAACAGATTTTATGAATGTAGTAAGCAGATTCGAATATACAGCAAACATGATGGGCAGAGTGCAAATTTTATTAATGTAGAAACAGATTTTATCAATGCAGAAAAATAGATTTGATTATTGTGAAATTCAAACATGAAAAAGCATTCAAATTTGGCGTTTAGATTTAGAAAAAACAATTTCACTAGGTGTTTTATGAGAAAATAGTGAACGATTTTTTAAATATTGAACAGAAAATAATTTATGAAGAAAAGAGAGTGAACAATTCTTTAAATAATGTTGTATAGAAAATAATTTTATGCAAAATGCTAGAAATAGTTTATGCAGAAAACACTGAACAATTTTTGTGAGAAAACAGTGAACAGTTTTACTTAATGTAGAAATTAAATTCATATTTTGAAATTAAAATCTCTATATTTTACAATGCTTCTATTTAAATAAATAAAAGCGTAAAAAAAGCTACTTATTTTTATGTTTATGTTTATTTGTCGATAATCCCAAAAAAAAAAATATAATAATAATTTACTAGGTACTCGAGCTTGGTGAGCTCGAGTACTCTATAAATAAAGTAAACACCATTTTATGTTTATGTTTATTTTTCGATAATCCCAAAAAAAAAAAAAATTACAAGGTCCTCGATCTTGGAGTGCTTGAGTACCTTAGGAAAAAAAAAAAAAAAAAAAACAGCATTTTATTATAAAATGGTACTCGAGTCTGGTATATTCGAGTATTGTGTTGCATGGGACTCGAGTTTACCATGCTCGAGTACCACATAATTTTTTTTTAATTGCCCAATTTCCACCTTAGTAGTGCCACGGTGGCAAAACTTCTTGGAACTCGAGTTTAAGAAACTCGAGTACCAAAAAAAGTAGTATTTCCCTATGTAGTTCCAAAACAGTGTTTTTTTACTACAAATTTCTGAAAATGGTGGTATTTGGTCATTTTGGCCACTGAAGATAAGAACTCACTATTTACTACTTTTTTTCTTTTTCTTTTTCTTTTTTTTTTTAATTTCTGGCGTCTCTTGCTTGACATCATGAAACACTTGCTAGAAGTCTATTTGAATATCGCTTATTTTGCTGAAATTAAAAATTTATTATTGAAAGTACCGTAAATAATGATAAAAGTTAGTTAAAATAGTATAATAGAGCCTATTAATATTACCAAAAATTACATTAAGACTTATGAATAGTAACAAAAATAAAGTAAATAATGAAATAATTTATAATTTTAATCAATGTCCAAACTGAGGGCATCTCTAGCAACTTCTCCAAATTTTTGTACTGTTTGGAGAATGAACAGTGACATTTAGCTTTTACCTATTCATTTTTTCGAATACACTTGATTCTCTGTCTCATTTTCTATCTCATTTAAATATTATTTCTTCAATCATTGTTTATTCTTTTTTTAATCATAATTTATTCTTTTTTTAACAACTATATATTTTTAATAAGAAGTGTTATATTGACAACATTTTACGCCATACTTTCACAACAAAATTTATGTGGAAAGTTGTTACTTGTTCTAATTTGAACCTACCATTGAAATTATTTTTTTACTCGCCAATATTAACTAATAATAATTTGTTACTTAAAATTTATTGTGAAAATATTGTGGTAGTATTTTTCAATTATGATTTTTTATTTTTTATATTATTTTTCTTCCTTTCATTTCATTTTCATCCATTCACGTTTCATTTCTTTTTTTCTTTTTTCTTTTTTACTTTTTCTTGCTTTTCTCCTCCACACAAGTGTCCAGCCCCCCTTCTTTTGTTTTCTTTTTCACCTCAAGAACATTCTAGCAACTCATTTGCTTCACATGAGAGAGAGAGAGAGAGAGAGAGAGAGGTCTGCTTGTCCGCCGCCCCACTGTTGGTGGAGATCGAGGTCACCGAAAGGACAAAGCCGGTGGAGATCGGCGTTCACCATGCGGCACTACCACGTCCGCCACCCAACTGCCGCTTGTCCACCTCCCCACCACTAGGCTGGGTCAGATTGGCGTTCTTTTTTTTTTTTTTTTTTTTTCATATTTGCTTGTTTTGATTTAACTTTATTTTAAGAATTGGATTTTGTTTTGTGTTTTGTGTTTGGATTATGTGAGAAACCGGGTTAGATCGGCTTGATCTTTTTTTTTTTTTTTCATATTTTCTTGTTTTGATTCAACTTTATTTTAAGAATTAGATTTTGTTTTGTGTTTTGTGTTTGGATTATGTGAGAAACGGAGAGAATGAGAGAAAAAAAGAAATCCGAAGGAGAGAGAAAGAATTGATATAATAGTAGCTAGGATAATTTTTTAAGCAAAAAAATTGATTTGAAGTTGCTACAGTATTCTCTAGATTTAGAGAAGTACTATAGCAACTTAAAAAAAAAAAAAAAAAAAAAATTGGAGAATCTGTGCGTTTAGAGAATCCGCTGGAGCATGAATAGTAGCATTTGGTGTTCTAAAAATAGATATACAATGACTGTTGGAGATGCTCTGAGTTCTACAAGTTTTAAGCTTCACTGTGATTCGATACATTTCTCACTTCTCCCTGACACTATATGCACATTTGTAAAGTACCGTACTTGTGTAGAATTTGTATTGTTTAGTTTTATCATGCTTAAACAACAATTAAATGGTTTTTTTTTTTTTTTTTAACAAGGATTGAGATCTGTGTATCTTTCAAGGGTTGAGAGTAAAAAATCATTTTTAACCTTAACCATTATATTTATTTTAACTTTTTAAAAAAAAAAACTTTTTTTACATTTACCATATTTTTTAATTAAGAGAAATGCTATATCTATAATATTTTTACAACACTTTCACAGCATATTATAAGTAGTAGGTTATTACAAATTGTTATTGATAAGAAAAAAAATAATTTTAGTAGTAGATTTAAATTATAAATTGTTCTGGTGTTGGCAGAATAATTAGAAACCATGAAGGTGAGGTGATGGCTACTATGTCGGCAAAGGGAGAATATGTGCAGAACCGCGATGAAGTAGAGGTATTGGCATGTCGCAAAGACTTGGAATTTGCTATGGAAGTTGGATTCTCAAACTTGGTAATTGAGGGAGATAATTCAAATGTCATGAGAGCACTTTCGGCATCTGCAGTTAATAATTCCTTGTATGGACATGCAGTTGATGACATTAGATCTTATTTTTTGGGTTGGCAATTTGTTGATATTAGCTGTGTAAAAAGGGAAGGGAACATGGTGGCTCATTCCTTAGTTAGATTTGCTAGGAACATTGTGGATGTTTTGTATTGGATGGAGGATGAGCCCCCTCCTGTTGTAGATGCTTTGCATTATGACTGTTTACATATTAATGAATGAGTGAATCATTCATCTTCAAAAAAAAAAAAAAAATAGAACTAATAACTTGCCACTTATGATTTATTATTAAAATATTATAAAAAATGTTACGGAAATATAACATTTCTTCTTTTATAATGCAGAGAAGACGCAACTAACAAAAAATCCAACTGCAGTTCTCATATAAGTCATAACTACCATGATAATGTGGGGAAGATGCAACTAACAAAGAGGCCTTCTCATATAAGCCATGACTACTAGGACCCACACAGAAGACTCTTTTTTCATTAGTCAACTTCTCAACTTCCCCTTTGTACTATTTTTTTTTTTTTTTCCTTCTCCTATCACAATTTTTTGTGTTATAATTTTGATGTAATAAATTCTAAGTGACAGAGAAAAAGTAATAAGTTCATATGAAAATGATAAATAGCTAACTATAATAATATAGAATAGTTTTTAAAAAAATGGTGTTAATAGAGGTGAATCTTAAACTTAGTCTCAAGTTAAATATTATATAGAGATTATATAATATTTTATTCAATATAAGAGTCAACCTCATATGTGAATAAGAAGAAAAATTACGTAAACTCCAAAACTCTATGAAACAAAAACATGAGTCTCGAGAACTCATGCATGTATCATGGATAGACCCTTTGTAGTGGGTGAAGGGGAGGGAAAATCAAAGAGGATTGGGCCTAGATAAGCCCAAAGAGGCCCAATGATGTATTGATGTAAGAGAAATGGACACAAACCAAGCACCATGGGCCAAAGAGCAAAGGATTCGGCCCAAAAAAGAATTGTCTAAAAGTAGGCTACCCTATGGTATTTCGAAAAGACCACCCTGAGGAAGGTTTGTACCATGAACCTGGACCGAGGAGGAAGGTGAGCTCGAAAACATGGATGGGCAATTGAAAACTTGCAAGTTACTCATAGGATACTATTTGACAAATGAACAGTGGAATCTCCAGTAAATGTTGGAGGAAGTTTCCTAAGAAAGCAACCATCTCATTCACATTAAATTCACTACACCAACTAGCCATGTTGCATTTATGGCTCAATGACCCTCTTGAACAATATTCCAACAGAGTGTTGGATTCACATCTCATCCTCAAAAAGAGGGATAGGGGAGGATGGGACAAGTTTCCCACCAAGGGAAGTATCCGCCCTTTATGTGTAGGGGGCCGGTCTTAAAAAAAAAAAAAAAGAGATTTTTTTTTTAGAGATAATTACAACATGCTGCTAATCTCGTAGCTCAAACCCTTTCCCCCTTAAACCCTCAAGCACTTTGTGCATGGGGGTGTGCCAATTCAGCTACAAGGCCTTTGGTCAAAAGAAAAAAAAAAAGGAAAAAAAAGAGAGAGATTAAGTGCATATAAAAGATTATTAACAACCTTGTAATATTCTTGTCTACACTATTATTATCCCCGGGTATTCATCTTCCTTGGATTGGCCAAGGAAAGTTTATAAGAAAGAGACAATATTTATTTTTCCATAACATCTAATAGTCTAATCTTTTTATTTTGAATATCTTTCTTATTGTCAAATAATTAGCTTTTAAATCTATCTCTACAAATTATTTATTTCGGTTAGAGCCTAACCCAAAAGGTTATTCGGTTTTTACCGCGCACACCCTACATCTGAACATATTTCCTTTGGTTTGAAAATTATTTTGTTTCATTTTCTATTTTAGAAAACGAATTAGATAATAGGGGGAAAACAAACAAACCGCGAAGGTCTTTGACTCTTTCAATGTTTACTATACACAATTAGTATGCGTTTGGATTGAGTCTCTACCTGTGCATTTGCGTTTTCCTTTTTTCTTTTTCTTTTTTTCTTTTTTCTATTTTTTTTTAATTGAGAAACACTCCATCACGTGGGATGTTGTCTGTCAGTGGGTCACGTGCATTGTGCACAGGACCTACTACCTCTTTGACAAGCTTCCACCTCCACTGAAATGTGTTTGTCAATGGGTCTTATGCACTGTTCATGGGACCTACAAACCTCTTTTTTCAACAAAACTTTCCTTAAAAATGGGTCCCACGATACTATTCATACATTTAAAAATTATTTTGCTACAGTGTTTTTAGTTTTCAGTTTTCAGCAAAATAAGCTGTATCTAAATGGACCCTTAATAAGACACTTTCTCACCAAGTACTTTTCCAGAACAAAAGGATTAGACTAAAACTAGCATTGTATTGTGTCAAACTACCATAAAATAATTAGTATTTATAATAAGATTAACATTTGGGTTATACTATATGATATCAACATTTTTGATAGAATAAATTCCATAAACGCATCGCTCTAGGAAGACGACGGCGCTGTGTACCCATCAGCCCCTCAGAAACGAACAAAGGGCCTAGGCTGACGGCATTGGAGGTGACGACCCTACAAGGAAACCTGACGGGCACCTCTATAGGCCAATGGGAAACCCTCGAACGGGGCAAGAGGGTGACAATGAAGAGAGGCAGACGGATCCAACGTGGCCTGGCTTGGTCCCCATGAATACCTATACATGGAAATGTCTTGCATGACACGTAAAATAAAACCCATTACTCACCCATATCTCTCTCATATGGAAAGGCACCCAAAAACTTGGAAACCCTAAGTGCCAAGCCTTCCCAGCAAGGAAAGATCTCTACTTTGAAGAGATTTCGATTCACCACTTGCCACTATATAGGCACAAGACCTCCACCTTTCGCTGGTACATAGAAAATCCCTAGCTCTCTCACTATAGAGTTTTTGGAGATTTTGTCATTCTCTAACTTGACCTTCGAAGGGTTCTTGGTTGGTACCACACTGATGCCTTCTGTTTTGCCCATTTGTCCTTGTTGCATAAGTATCCATTGGATGGTTTGGAGCCTACAACTCACTAATGATTTCAGCACATCATCATTATACATAATATAATACTATAACAGTTGAAACTAGGATAATATAATAATAAAGACTAGGACAGTATATGATAAAATGGGATTTGGCCTTTAACCCATGTCTATAACATCCCTTCAAACTGAATGTTTTAAAATCCAGTCCAGGACAAAGAAGGATAAGGAGGTATATTAATTCTATTTGAAATCCCATACTTTAATTGAAAGAAGGATAAGGAGGTATATTAATTCTATTTGAAATCCCATACTTTAATTCAAAGAAGAATAAGGAGGTATATTAATTCTATTTGGGGTGTTAGTCCCACATTGATAAGAATAGTAATCTTCTTCGAAAATTTAGTCCCACGTTAAAAAGAAAAGAAATAAGGAGCTATTTAATTAGTCTGTGTAGCCTTTGTAGTCTGTGTGAGAGTTAGAAGACAACATTTTCTAAGTAGAGACTAGAGAGATAGAGATTAAATTTTGTTTAGTGGGTAAGAATAAGTGTATATGTGGGTTTGATATTGGATTTTTGGTTGCCTTTGAACTTTTAGACATTTGCCTCCTAAGATACAATAAATGATTACATGCATGGGCACTACAATTTATGTCCTTGTGGTGAAACAATGAAGAGATCAATTTCAATAAATAGTCGCAATATCCTAATGATAATGAGCTTAACGTTTGGCAGAAAAATTTAAATTTCAAATAATTTCTTTTCCAAAAAGATAATCTACGTTCAAACCAAGACTGGCCCCATGCCTAATCAAACCCACATGGCTTGGCCTGGTTTGGTTCAGTGTGAGGTGACGCCCCATGTTGGCTAGGGTGTCCAGGTTTCATGGAATAACTGATGTGGGACCAAGCTTCTTTACTTCCCTCAACCAATGTTCAAGTAGGAAGTGGGAACTTTCGAAGTCAATTTCTTATTTATTAATACGGACATAATTAGATGATACATAATCGATTTTTAATATAAATAGAATTGAATCTCAGATCTCTTATTTAATCATCAAAAAATTTACATATAAATATTTAGTTAATGAAAAATATTTTAAAAGTTTAATAATTGATAGTATTTAACAAAAAAAAAAATTACGAATTTTTTTTAGTAATACAAATGGGCGTTATTGTTTACATTTATAAGAGAAGTGATGGAAAGTTTACAAAATAGGTTAGGTCATCTAGATGATGTCACTTGGGTGATGTCAACAATTGCAAATAGAACATAAACATGAGGCAAAGGATTTTAATGCCACGTGAAAAAAAATAATGGGTTGACATGTGGCTTTGATGGGATCCAATTATATCCTACAATGGGTAAGGCATTTAAGACAAGCACCTACGGTATGAAACTTTAATTGCAATTGATTCTGTCCACAAATAAAATCTGTTCATGTTTCTTGATTAATATGAGCAAGAAAAGCATGTGCATATTCTAATAAAAAGTGGTGGGATCATCTTAATAACATTTAGGAAATTTTTTAGTGGAATTTGCCCAACGAAAAAACCACATTGCACGCGTTCATGAAAAAATTAGAATATAACTCTAATAAAATTAAAGCACAATTTTTTAGAAATTAGCTAGGACACATCACAAGAAAATTATAATGAAAAAGTAATTTTGTTTTAAAATACGTTTGAACTTGTTAGGAATTATCGCACATCCTAAGAAAATAATAGGCAAAAATACATTTTTGGTCCTTATATTTTGGATCAATTCTCATTTTGGTTTCTAAATTGATTTTGCTACTAGTGTAGTCCCTAAAAAAAGAAAATCCATTTTATTTTGGTCCTTGTCGTCAATCCACTAATAGAAACCTCCTACGTGACAGACAGAGTACTTTGCTTACTGACATTGTGCTAACGTGGCCATTAAAATAGTACTAAAAAAATTATTTGGCATTTTCTAAATGCCACGTCAGCATTTTAATTAAAAAAAAAAACCATGTCAAAAAATTTTTTAAAAATAAAATAAATTAAAAGAACCTTAAATCTAATTTAATTAAAAATAATTTCTTAATGTATTACATGTTCTTCAACTTCTTCTTCATAGTTTTCCCAAATCAAACTCAGGAACAAAGAAATCAAACCTATCACAAGAACACAAACCCAACAACCCAAGAACTCATACCCAGATCGCTAAGACTTAAATGAAAACAAGAAGAAAAAAAACCCAAATTCAACACCTTAGAGATCATCAAACCCAGCACCATTAGATCTACTACAAATCAAGACCATCGAATTCTTCACGTTCTTTCCCAAATTCTAACACAATCAACACTGAATTCTCCAGCAAATCAAACCCATAAACCTAGTAAACAAACCAACCTAGATCAAGAAACTAATCGCAACAAACCCAGATCAACACAATCAAACATAAATCCCACCACCACTAACCAACATGGAAACAGAGCCATAACTACACAAAAACAAAACTAACAAATTGGTGACTACGGTGAGTTATTGTTAGATTTGACGGTGACGAAAACCTTATCTTTGAGGCAGACCTTCTCGATGGGTTCATTGGTTCAAAGGGTCAATGGGTTTTCTTTCTTTGACAACAACGACGACCTCATCATTGAGTCTTGAATGCGTTCAATGGCTACAGAGATGAGATTTTGCGATTAGAGAGAGTTTGGATCAAATCGGAGTTTGGGTTAGATCAACGGAGATGAGATTTTGAGATTAAAGAGAGTTTGGGTCTAAGAGAGATTCCGTTGAGGGTGAAGAGACAGAGAGAGAATTAGAGATAAAGTGTAGAGATGTTTTAAAATTTGATGACTGATGAGGTTAAAGAAAAAGATAAAGAATTAAGGTTAAAGATTTTTTAAAAAAAATTAAAAAGATAAATGATTTTTTTTTTAGGAAATAATTTTAATTCTGTTTGTAAGGACGCAATTTGAATCCTAGGCCCAAAAGTTAAAAGGATCTAGACCCAAAGAGCCAAATACAATGAATTTGTAAAGAGTGAGTTGAAAAACTAGGTTATAATGAGTTAGGTAGCAATTATAATGGATCGAACTGACAATAAGGTAAAGATAAACTGGTTTTCTCTAAAGAAAAAATTCATTGGTACAGTCCAAGGAGATCGGTTCATATATATATTTCTTGAAGTGGATTACAAGTACAACTTTTATTGCTACAGTATTTCTTTCTCAATTTTTTGGTCCTCTTCTCTCAGGGCCTCCCTTCTATTTTATTTTATTTTTTTCCTTTTATCTCTACCTTCCACATGTAGATAAGATTGTTGGTGTTGATCCCTGTCATATTAGCACCTTCCTGAAGTCTCTGAGGAGTAGCTGTAAGGTTGAAAACTACTGTTCAGATATCACTTTCTCATTAATATGGCCAGAGAGTTAGCTGCAGAGCATTCAATGCGGTGTTAGCAACTTTCCCTTAGATATTTCCCATCTCCCATTTGTCCCGTACATTCATAACGTATATCTTTATCATAGAATTTCCTGGAATGTCATCCTGGATGACAAAACACACTTTCTGACATCTGCTTCGTTTAGCCGAGGAGATACTCCTCCTTGACTTACTTCCCCCAGTCTTCTCATTCGTAACTCACTCATGGAGTCTTGAGTCTTACATATTCATTACTGTTTATCAGTCTTCAGATCATAAAGTGTCTTCGGACAAGGCCCAACATATGTTCCTGGGCCCCTTATCCCTACAATAACCCCTCAAAGCTCTAGTATTTTCCCTCCTGTCCAAGGAGAAAAACTGGGGTTTTGACTTTGGATAATTAATTCCATATGTTTCTCCAATTTTCACAAGTAAGAATGTCGCTTCACGTGTCCCGTAACTGTTCCTGACACTTCGAAGCCCGTGATGTCTCATTAATTACTCCAGGCGGTGCTTTGTTCTCGGCATCCTACAATGGGATGTTAATCCTACAGTTGGCATTTCTCCTTGAATTTTGAGCGGGATAACTTCCACTTAATATCGCCTCCTATGTAAGGCGCCTGGTGGGTTTACTTTTTCCTTTACTTCACAAATCTACAAACTCTTAAGACCTTTCAAACTTTCAAGCTTTCAAGACTTCCCAAATCTCCCAACTCTTAAGAAGCTCCTGAAGTGTCACCTATTTTTATTTTTGTAAGTCTTTTACATTCTTAAGTTCTTTTCTTCTCGGCCAACCTCCTCGGCCTTCTAATCTTCAGTTCCATTTCAAAAACATTTCCCTTACTTCCCCTTAGCTTGCTTAGATGGTTATATTCAATCACCTTGTAGATTCTTCCACTGGTATAAAGGGCTTCAGGGCCAAGTACCACATTCCCCAGGGAGTTTCCCTACAGTATTGTGCTCCAGACCAGGTGCTCACACATAGGAATGAAGGGGAGGTCATCATTCCTATGATCGCCTTCATAGAAGGGGGAATGATGTTTCCCATGGGTAGGGTAACCAGAGACTACCTAATTGCCTATAGGTTGTGTCCCTACTAATGTGCACCCAACCTATTCAGAGTCTTAGATAGTGTTGATGCTCTCAACGAGCAAATGGGTTTGAGACTTATCTGGCACGACGTCGTCTATATGTACAAATGCCATTCGCTTGTTGACGTGGGGTATTACCTCAAGTCTAGGTCCTCAATCGTTAGGCTCATATCATGTCTTTCCAAGTCTAACAATGGCATGAAAGACGACTACCTAATTGCCTCTGGGAAATGGCACGACGGTCTTCACTGCCCAACTCTAGAGAGAGAGCCAGGTGGGGTGCCCTAGGGTTAGGCCCCTTGACACGGGACTTAGTTTCTTAGTTTTGTTGCTCTTCCCTTTAGAATTTCATTTCTCTTTGATGATGGGTTTCATCGTTCTGACTATGAATCTGCTCCTTGGCTATTTTTGTAGATAAAAGGCACGTAACGCCCAATCTGAACTTGGTCAACATCACAAACCTCAACAAAGTCCTAAGGTTCGAGGTGTTTGTGAGTGAGGATAGGAAACTGAGAGCGGTCCACCTCATTCTAGACTTCGAGTTGTTATCGAAAAAATTCTAGGACATGAGCTACGCAATCAGGGTTGGTGATCCTCAGATACACAGAATAGACATTACAGTACCTAGGTTCTTTGCCCGAGAAGACGTTGTGCCCATTAAGATGCCTTCCCAACTTGCTCTCCCTAAAGCAGTGGCTCCAAGGGAAGAAACTGCTTCCTTACGCCTATTACTTAAGGAGGAAATAGACCAATTCCAACTCAAGGAAGAGAGAGGGGAGCAGGGGGATCTTGTTATCCACATATCAGACCCTGAGGATGAGTTTGACAGGATCTCAGGTGTTCGCACCCCAAGTCTCATACTTGCAAAAATAGACGACAGCTTCGAGGAAGAGGAAGAAGAGATGGCACTCAACCTAAGGAAAGGCTTGAAGAACCCCCTTGTGAGGGTGAATAAAGGGTCATCCTCTAAGGAGGTCTCAAAGTCTTAGCTCCCTTCTTCTCTTCCCCCTCTTCCTCCTCCTACTATCAGCCTGCAACATATTCCCAATTTGAAGACGAAAAGGAGGGAGCAGGAAGTGGAGGAGGGTGAGGTGGTCTGCCAAGAGGCCAAGAAGCAGAAAATGTCCCAAGACAAGGGGAGGGCCTCCTCCATAGAGAGCAGGGAGGACCCAGGTGTGGACGAGGTGCGCCACCACATCACACCTAATCTCTTTGGCTAGAGTTAGACAGAGTAGCCATTCCATGGAACTTCTCTATTAAGGAGTTTCAAAGAGGGCACTCCTCTTATGGGGTTGAGGCCCTAGAGTAGCCCCTCATTTTACCAAAAGATATGGTTGTTCTGAGGCACATGAGGCAGCCAGACCTCTTCATGTCCCTGAAAAGGGATCTAGCCCTGGTAGGTTCAATATTATACCTTTTAGTTTAAATGCTAAGTTACCTTTCGTGTTTGTTTTATTATTATTATTATTATTTCATTGTACATATATATTTTTTTACATGGTATTCCCTTGTTGTTTTTGCATAGGCTATCCAAGAAGTTTTTGTAGCTGAGGAGTGGGTCAAGGACACCCAGAATGATGCCAGGGTTAAGGCCAACCTCTGCGCCGAGGCCAACAAGGCCTTGGGCGCATCTGAACATAAAAATAAAGAGCTTACCAGTAAGCTAATTGCCAAGGAGAGGGTGCGCCTGAGTGTCGAGGAAGGCTTGAAGAATGCCCAGGACTAGGCTGAGGACCAACATAAAAGGCTCTACCATACTAAGATAGAGATAGCCATAGCAAAGCAGTAGGTTTTGGAGCTAAGTGCTGATCTGGAAAAAGCTAAGGCCACTGCTCGAATGGCGTAGGAAGCCGTGGAGGCCTCAAAGCAAGCATCCTACAAGCTTCGGATGCAGGAGACCGAAGTCCGACTGGCAGATGAGTTGGTTGAGGTCTGTAGGGACTACTGTAAGGAAGTGTGGCTGGAGTTCTTCAACCTTGCAAGAGTTCCCGCTACCTTGGAGTAGAGGGAGGCTGGGAATGTCTACTACCCTCTTGACATTCGCAAGGCTCCGGCCGAACTCCCACCTCCCATTGCTCTTGCACCACTCTCAATTAAGCAGCCCCTTACCATCCAGGCCTCTAACTCTCCTTTTACTTGGCCTACCACCAACCTTGAATCCGAGAATATCTCTAGTGCTTTTCCTCCCATTTTCTAAACCATAGTCATCCCTACCAATAGAGCCTCATATTCAACCTCATTGTTTGTGGCCAAGAAGCACAATCTTAAGGATTTTTTAATAGTGTTATTCTCAGGAGATATTAAAACTAGCCCCACTCTTGATTATCTTTGATTCCTTGCACCATTGACGTATACCCTCCAGGCCAAGGGTTCCTGCAGGGAGACTATTTCAATTGATTTTCCATCCATGTCTAGCTTCTCTACCACCAAATTTTCTAATAGGGATTTGGCAAACTTAACCACCAAATTTGCGAGAAATTAGCCCTTGATAAAAGTGCGAGGCATGTACCTAATATCAAAAACCTTGCGAGAAATTAGCCCTTGATAAAAGTGCGAGGCATGTACCTAATATCAAAAACCTCTAGCATTGTACCCCACTTAGCAATCCTTCTCGTGTAATTAGCATTTTGAAGTAGTGATCGAAGCGAGTGTTGGGTTAAAACAACAACTGTGTGAGCTTGGAAGTAGTGAGGCAATTTGCATGTAGCATGCACTACAGCCAAAATGACCTTCTCCATTGGTAGGTAACGAACCTCGGCTTTATGTAGTGTTTTGCTCACATAATAAGCTGGCCTTTACACACTGTTGTCAACCCGTATCAGCACCAAACTCACAGCGTGGGAAGCTACAGCAATGTAAGCAAATAAGACCTCATCCACCTCGGACTTAGACATAATAGGTGGCTGAGAAAGGAAAGGGAAATTACCTTGTAGTGGTAATTTCCAGTAAGAGTGACAAAAGCCGTTTTTTCCTGATCATCCAGAGCCAGTGGTATTTGGTGGTATCCTTGGAAGACATCCAAAAAACTCATCCGAAGATGGCGTACAGTCATATCCACTAGCTGATCTATTCGAGGTATGGGGAAAGGGTTTTTTGGACAGACCTTGTTCAAGTCTATGAAGTCCACATATACTTGCCACTTTCCACTCTTCTTCCTTACGACTATAGTATTGGCTAGTTACTCAGGGTAAAACACCTCTTAAATAGCCCTAACCTACTTAAGTTTGATCACCTCGTCCTTGACAGAATCAGAATGCTCTTTAGATAAATGCCAAGGTGGTTACTTTTTGGGAATGATGGATGGATTGACGTTCAAATGATGGCAAATGAAGTTGAATCCACTCCAGGAGCTTCATAAGCACTCCACACGAACACGTCAATATTCCTTTTGAGAAACACTATTAGCTTTTCCTTATCTTGAGGAGGAAACTGAGCTCTGACCTGGAAAAACTTTTCTGAATTATCACCTATAACAATCTTCTCTAACTTCTCACACTTTGCCCCTTCTGATACCGCATCAATGGATAACACTGGGATCCTTGATTGTTATAAGCCCCTATCAGCAGAGGTTGAGGTCTCCACTTCTGGTTGATGCATTATTGCAGCTACAAGCATTGCCTAGCCATGGACTGGCTCCTGACCAACTCCTCAATTCGGTTTTTAGACGAATATTTCACTTTTAAATGCAAAGTGGAAGGTATGGCCCCCAGGGGATGAAGCTAGGATCTTGCCATAATGGCCATGTAGGGAGAATAAGCATCTACTACAATGAAGTCCACCTCTACCACCTTTGATCCTGCTTGCACAGGTAGCCAAATTTGGCCCCTCGAAATAACAACCTTCCCGTCAAAGCTTACCAAAGGTGAATCATAAGTTGACAAATCTTCAGGTTTTAAGCCTAGTCCGTTGTACAAATCAGGGTACACAATCTTTGCCTCGCTGCCCTGATCCACCAACACCATCTTCACATCATATCCCCTTATCTTGAAGGTGTCCATTAGGGCATCATCATGTGGCTATATGGTTCTAGCCTTGTCTTCATCCGAGAAACCCAATGCTGGTCGGCTTTCCACTCTAACCCTCTTTAGCTCAGGTTTAGAGTCCTCGGCAATTGATCAAACTATAGACATCACCCTGGAGGGGTGTGAACCAGTTCTCCATGGAGCCATGAAGATGACATTAATAGTGCCCAAAGAGGCTTTGGAAAAAGCATTCCTCTGAGATCCTGATCCTGGTTGACCTCCTTGTCTGCTGGGCTAATACAAAAATTGCTTTAACCTCCCATCTCTAATCAGCTACTCCAAGTGACTCCACAAATTTCTATAATCCTTTGTGGTGTGCCCTCGGTTTTGGTGGTATTGGCAATGAAGGCTTTGACTGCACTTCATTGGGTCGCCTCCTATCTTATTTGGCCATTTAAAGAATGGCTTGTTCTTGATTTTCTCTAAAACTTGATGTACTGGTTCTCGGAATACCATGTTAACCATTTGAGTAGTAGTAGATCTTAACTGCCCGGCAAAGTCTCTTCGGGGCCGGTTGTTATTGTATCGGTTCGACCTGAAATCCCTCCTATCTTGGGGGATAACCTTCACCTTTCCTTTTCCCTACTGCTGGTCCTCCTCAACTCATTTATACTCGTCTATATGGTCCATGAGCCAATGCATGCTCCTTACAGGTTTCTTGGTCAACGACTTTCTCAAATCATGCTCGGTAGGCAGGTCGACCTTGAAAGTCTTTATGGTCACGTCATTAAAGTCTCCATCGATCTCATTGAACATCTCCCAGTATCTATTTGAGTATGTTTTCAGGGTCTCCCTTTCTCACATGGCCATGGACAACAAAGAGTCTAAGGGCCGAGGAACCCTACTACATGTAATAAAATGAGATCTAAACGCCTGGGTGAGTTCCTTAAAGGAATAAATAGAACTTGATCTCAAGCCATCAAACCACCTCATTACCGTAGGCCCTAAATTGGATAGGAACACCTTGCACATTAAGGCCTCATTCTTGGAGTACATAGCCATTCTCTGGTTAAAGTGGCTAACGTGTTCCATGGGGTTCGTTCTGCCGTTGTACATGGTGAACATGGGTTGAGTAAATCGGCGAGGAAGTTTTCCATCCTCAATCCTATGGGTTAAAAGGTGACTTGGAAATCTGGTTAAGAGCCCTACCCATAGTGTCGTTGCCCATGCCTTTGTGAGATGGACCCTTCCTTCTCCGCTCATAATGGTGATCCTCATCATACGAAAAGGACTCACTGGGAGGAGTCTTGGACTTGGGCCGATATCTACCATCACTATCATCACCAGAAAAAGGGGCCAAAACTTGAAGGGGTTCCCCTACGTCGCTCCTGACATTACCTCCTTCGTAAATGGTCTATCTCTCGTTGCATACTCTTGGTATTCTCTTCATGAGAAACATGACTCCCCCCTTGAGATTGCCTCTTACGAGTATGAGTAGTATGCACACTAACCTCTTGGTCCCTTCTCCGCTCAAGATTGAGAAACTTGTCTTGACATTGGGAACCAACAAACTCCCCTTGATTAAAACCTGAACCTATCATAATTGAACGTTTAACTCACTACAACACAAGAATTTCCCACAGACGGCGCCAATTGTAAGCACGCAATTTGAATCCTAGGCCCAAAAGTTAAAAGGATCTAGACTCAAAGAGCCTAATACAATGAATTTGTTGAGAGTGTGTTGGAAAACTAGGCTATAATGAGTTGGGTAGCAATTATAATGGATCCAACTAATAATAAGGTAAAGATAGACTGGATTTCTCTAAAGAAAAAAGTCCTCGGTACATTCCAAGAAGACCAGTTCATATATATATTTCTTGAAGTGGATTACAAGTACAGCTCTTATTGCTACAGTATTTCTTTCTCAATTTTCCAATCCCTTTCTCTGAGGGCATCCTTTCTATTTTATACTATCGTTTCCCTTTCATCTCTGCTCTCCACGAGTAGATGAGATTGTTGGTGTTGATCCCTGTCACATCAGCACCTTCCTGAAGTTTCTCGGAAGTAGCTATAAGGGTGAAAACTACTGTTCAGGTATCACTTCCTCATTAATGTGATTGGAGAGCTAGCTGCAAAGCATTCAATGCGGTGGTAGCAGCTTTCCCTTATATATTTCTCATCTCCCATTTGTTTTATATATTCATAACGTTTATCTTTATCAATAGAATTTCCTGGAATATCACCCTAGATGACAGAACACATTTTCTAACATCTGCTTCGTTTAGCCAAGTAGATACTCCTTCTCGACTGACCTCCTCCAACCTTCTCATTTGTAGCTTGCTTATGGAGTCTTGAGTCTTACATATTCATTACTGTTTAACTGTCCTCAGATCGCAAAGTGTCCTCGGACAAGGCCTAACATATGTTCCTGGGCCGTTTATCCCTACACTGTTCGAAAAAGAAATAATTTTAATTAAATTACATTTAAGGTTTTTTTTATTTAATTTAATTTTTTTAAAATTATTTTGACATGGCTTTTTTTAAAATAAAAATGCTAATGTGGCATTTAAAAAATGTCAAATAATTTTTTAATAATATTTTAATGGTCATGTCAGCGCCATGTCAGTAAGAAGGGTGCTTTGTTTGCTATGAAGGAGGTTTTTGTTAGTGAATTGACAGCAAAAACCAAAATAGAATCGATTTTCTTTTTTTCAGAACTACACTAATAGTAAAATTAATTTATGTATCAAAATGAGAATTGACCTAAAATGTAAAGATCAAAAGTGTATTTTCACTTATTATTTTCTTGGGATGTGCTATAATTCCTAACAAGCTCAAACGTATTTTAAAACAAAATTACTTTTTCATTATAATTTTCTTGGGATGTGTCCTAGCTAATTTCTGTAAAATTGTGCTTTAATTTAGTTAGAGTTATAGTCTAATTTTTTCATGAACGCGTGCAATATGGTATTTTTGTTGGGCAAATTCCACTAAAAACTTTCTACATGATTTTTTTGATGAACAAAATTTTCTACATGTTATTAAGGTGATCCCACCAATTTTTATTAGAATATGCACATGCTTTTCTTGGTCATACCAATCGAGAAACATGTACAGATTTTATTTGTGGACAGAATCAATTGCAATTAAAGTTTCATATTGTACGTCCTTGTCTTGAATGCTTTGCCCATTGCAAGATATGATTGGATCCCATCAAAGCCACATGTCAACCCATAAATTTTTTCACGTGGCATTAAAATCCTTTGCCTCATGTTTATGTTCTATTTGCAATTGTTGACATCACTCAAGCGACATCATCTAGATGACCTAACCTATTTTGTAAACTTCCCATCACTTCTCTTATAAATGAAAACTATAACGTTCATTTGTATCAGTAAAAATAAAAAATAAAAAATAAATAAAAATCGTAAATTTTTAAATTTATTTTTTCTTATTAAATACTATCAAACTTGTAAAAAGTTTTCCATTAACTAAATATTTATGTATAAAATTTCTGATGATTGAATAAGAGATTTGCAGTTTGATTCTACTTATACCAAAAACCGATTGATGTCTTGATCTGATAATAAAGAACTATCATTAAGAGTAAATGTCATAAGTTGAAACTTTCTAAAAAAAATTCATTATATGTAAAAGCTTATAAGATGTTTATAACTTGAAATAAGTGTAAGGCAAAAACACCATTTTGGTTCATTTATTTTGGGGTTACAGTTAATTTGGTCCCTACCTTATGATAGTAGTCAATTTAGTCTATATTATTTTCAACTTATAATCAATTTGGTCCCTACCAATAATTCATTAATGAAAAATATTTATGTGGCTAACGGTGTGTACTGTTGGCATGTCTAGTGCTTACATGGCAAAATTTGAATGCCCACATCAACGCTTACAAAACAAAAAACAACCCCATCAATATTTCTCAAAAAAAAAAAAAAGTTTTTTTATATACCAATTTTATCACCACCACCACCACTAATCCAGATCCCCCACCATCAAACCCAAATTGCCACCATCCCAACAGTCCAGCCCCACCTCCACCAAACCCGAATTACCACCATCTCCGCAATCTAGCACCACTACTAGACCCTAAAATCAAATTTCAACCACAACTAAGACATATTTTGAACCATCAAACAACCCAAACCCACACACCATCATAATCAAAGGAGAGATCGACTGGGTAGTCCAAGAAAAGTAGAGATAGAGGGAGGGCAAGGAGAGCAACTGACAGATTTGGTCCTTTGCTTGGGCTTCATTGATGATGATGGTATGAGCATGTGGTATTGTGATGGAAGACAAACAAAAATGCAGTTATTTGAATCTCCAGTGTGAGAATTTTTTTTTTTTTTGAAACCGAAATGCGGTGTGAGAGTTTGAATGTGTGTTGATATTCTTTTTTATGCTTTGAATATGAATGCTGATGACATTCTTTTAGTAATGAGTGGCTACGGTTTTAGCAATTTCATGTGAGGAATTGGTCCTTTTTTTGTTTACGTTTTTTATTTTGTTTATTTAATTAAAATATTGACATAGTATTGTTTAATCTATACTACTATTTAAGGGGTTTCCCAATTTGGATTCCACATTTTTCATGCCTAAAATACCCTCATCATACCCATTTACAAGTTTTCAACTATCAGGGATAGATATGTAAATTAAAACTCCTATGTTTAAGTAGAGACAAAACTAAAGGACAATTCCGTAAAAATGCAATTCTAACTCCCCTAAAACATGGCCTAAAAAATAGGACAAGTTTCCTGTTATTTGTCAAATTATTTTACCCACTTATAAATTAAATTGTAAAAATAAAAATTATATATACATATAAAATAAAAACACAGTTTTTTTTCCCCTAAAAAAAAGCCTCATCGCATGCGCAAAGCGCGTGGGATGAGGCTAGTGTTTATTAATATTTTTTATTATTATTTAAGAATTAAGCATGCAAACAATGCACACTGTTAGGCACGTAAGTATTTTCCGTTAATGAGTTAATGGTAGAACCAAATTGATTGTAAATTAAAAATAATAAGGACCAAATTAACTGCTATCAAAATATAGGGATTAAATAACCACCCTCCTCCCTCTCTCCCCCCCCCCCCCCCCCCCCCCCCCCCCTCTCTTCTTGCAAATCTCCCATGCATGATTGGGGCCATTCAAAATTAAACCAAAGGAACCATAACTGAATCCCTGCCCTCACCTAGAGCTACCTCCATAGGTAAGTAGATGATGGATGACCAGAGAGAGCAAGTTGCGAAGAAGGAAAGGCAGGATAATGGGTTCGTGGTTGGTCTGAAAGAGAGAGAGTCAAAGAGGGGAAGGTTTGAACAAGCAAGGGAAATGGGGTTTCGGTTGAGAGAGAGAGAGCCTAGTGTATAACCTAAGGCCCAAAAACCAGTCGTCCAATAAACTCAAATGTCGCTTAAGCCCAATTTATGATCAATGCTCATCCAACCCAGACTCATAGAATTAATCTAAGCCCAAACCCAGAGAATTAATCCCAATCCCAAGCAAATAGAAATAATCCAAACCCAATGGGATTTAGATTCAAGCCCAATTCCAATGTAACCCAACTCAGACTAGGTGTATATCTTGTAGGCTCATTCAATCAAAGCCCATAGGCCCTCAAATATTCAAAAAATTAGTAAACCAAAACAAAGAGGGCATACGAAAGAATAAACATACAGCGCAATCAATTAAGAAGCATGTGTATCATTAAAATTTATGGGGAATGCAGAAGCATTTGAGAAAACAAATATTTAAAACACAAGCTGAATTTTTTTTTTTTTTGGTTAAAGGATGCATAACGATGTTATTTATGTGAAAAAATCACAATTAAGACAAGTCTTCACTGTTATTACTAGTCTGTGGATCCAGATCTATAAATATGCAAAGAATTCATGTAAACATATTCCATATGACTAGTTTCTATTCCATGCATAAATCTTTTTCTGATGATGACACAATCAATCAAACAATATACTCATCAAAAGAAATACCTAGTGACAAAACTTGACATTTATCCCCAAAGAAATAAAAAATAAAAAACAAAGCACTTTTTTTTTTTTTGAGAAACCAAAACAAAGCACCATAATCCTGAAGTGTTGATCCACCTGTGTGCTTCTTTTCTTTTCTTTTCTTTTTTTTTTCTTTTTGATACTTTTAATAGATTAATCAAGGCTGTCAGCTTATTTGGACTCTTTGTAATTTAATCTTTCCAAATTTATATATTTTTAAATCATTAAAATAATTACATTATCCTACAAGATAAAATAATTATTTAAATCAATAAATTGGATACTATCTTCTTGGGATTATCTTACTTGCTTGTTTATATAATTTCAAAATTTGGACCAATATGAATTATTTATGTATAAATTTTAATAAACCAATCAAAATTAATTAGAATATTTCTATGCATGCGTGCCGATGGTAAAACTATTTTTAAACCAATTAAATTTTTGGGTAAAATCTAGTACTGTACCCTGAGGTTTAGGTTAATGCCAATTAGGTCTAAGACATTTCAAAATTGGTCAATTTGGTCCTTAAAAACAACTTAATCCCTAACACCATTATCTTTTTTTTTTTTCTCAAACCCACTTCTTCTTCTTCTTCTTCTCTCTCTCTCTCTCTCTCTCTCTCTCTCTCTCTCTCTCTCTCTCTCTCTCTCTCTCTCTCTCTCTCTCTCTCTCTCGTCTAGACTCCAAATCTCTCTACTCCCTCTCATCCCTCTATTTCTCTCTCTCATCCAAACCTCTCTTGTCTCCTCCAACTTGACTCACTCATCTCTCTCACGCACCCTTCCATTGTCTCTTTCTTCTTTCAGGCAACGACTAATGGTGTCAATAAATAGTCACAATATCCTAATGATAATAAGCTTAATGTTTGGCAGAAAAATTTAAATTTCAAATAATTTCTTTTCCAGAAAGATACCTACTTTCAAACTAAGCCTAGTCCACGCCTAGTCAAACCAATGTGGGATCAAGCTTCATTACTACCCTCAACCAATATTCAAGTAGGAAGTGGGAACTTTTGAAATCAATTTCTTATTCATTAATATGGACACAACCAAGTGATACTCATGTAAAAGGTTTTATACCCCTCTATGGCTTGTTTGGATTGAGGAGGGAGGGAGGAGAAGTAAGGAAGAGTAAAGTTGAACAGGTCCTCCCTCTCATTCAATCCAAATGGACTGCATTTCACTAAGTAAAAGTTTGAAAAGGTTGAACTCTACTGTGGGAAGGTGTGAAATACTCACACATGCCCGAAATATGTACAAGTAGATCTCTACTAGGTGAATAAGATAATTTCAAGGCCTAATTGGTTATTTTATAGATCTGTACCAAAAGTTTTTTCAAGTAGATCTGTACCAAATTTTTTTTTAATTGAATTAAAATTGTAATTAAATTAAAATTACAAAACAAAACAAAACAAAACAAAAAACATAAATAAAACAAAATACAAACACTATAGCTAGCCCAGCAAATTCAAAATGAAACACAAACCCACCTAAAAAAATTCAAAGTCAAACACAACATGCTCACATCGAAAAAAAAAAAAAAAAAAAATAGCAACTCCACCCCAACACATTCAGCCACCATAGAACAACCTACAAAAAGAAATCATCAAATTGATTTTGAATTTTTCACTACTTTCTTGGTTCTATTAACAAAGATATTATCACACTTGAGATAGACCTATCAATAATAAATAAATAAATAAAAGCTAAAGAATTCACAAAAATAATTAGAAATCTTAGAGACCCACAAAGCAAAGTTGACAGCAAACAAGGAATAGACCAAAACTATTATCAAAAAATGAATAGACCAAAACAATCATTAATTTTTTTTTTTTAAAATGCTTACTTGCAACTATACAACCAATGGCATCAAACACCATCTACAAATTTGAACAAAATCTGTAAGCTGCAACACCATTTGCAAATCCAAAACCCATAAACATTAACACCACCACAAATAAAATAGAAGAAATAAAATCAAAATGGGGAGGAAGAGAAAAGAATCAATCCAGGTGTGAAGTGAAAGAAGAGTGAAAGAAAAAGAAAAGAAAAAAGATGGAGGAGTGGAGATAAGGGAGAGATATGGGAGTGGGGGTAGGTGGGTTTTAATTTTTTTTTTGCTGGACCCATAGTGGTGTTTGTAAAACGCCACTATAGGTCCTTCATATATAACAAAGATGCTTCCAAAATTATTTACCACAGTGTTTACTTGGTCAATTTTATTTCTAAAGAAAAATGGGGCTCTTCTCTTACATCTACCACAACAATGCCAAGTTCCCCTATTCCCTATTCATATTATGATTATATCATGGCTTGGTCAAGATTCATGCTACACCAGAATGAAAACATGTCTCATTCCTGGTTTGTTAACTTTGACAAAGAATTCACTGGTGATTTGCCCCTTTGGTTCAACCGCTGGTGGGCCCAATTTGGTCCTATTACTGAATTATTTCCTGCACCATTGCTTGATGCTTTCAACTGTTTCAAGAAATGCTATAGGTGTGATGCTTATGGAGCCAAGTTTCCTGCTTTGCTTCATTTTGTTAAAAATATAAAATACCTTGGATATTGAAATGACAATATGAGAAAGATGGTGATGTTCTCTCTAGGCATTGGTATGTAAAATGGTGGGCCAAATTCCCTCACACTCAACGTATTATTACTGCTGTTGCCTCTATTTCCAGAGAATCTTCATCTGCTGCTGCTTTGCCCATGGCAAAAGATCATTCCCTTGTTCAAACCCCTGCTCCTGCTGATGCTCCCTCTTCTTCTTCCGGCAAAAATGTTTAGTCTCCAGCACAGAATAAAAGCTCCTCTATTGACAATTTGAGAAAAAATCCTGATGCTCTTCTAGCTTTACTCAAGTGGGCAGAAGAAGCTGTTGCTAATCAAGAAGAATCCAAAGCCTCCTCAGAAGAATCTGTTGCTCACAACCCCTATTTCCCATACGATCAAGACCTGTTTGGACATGATGAAGATAACACTCCAGATCTTCAGGAAGATTGAGCTTATTTGTCTAGCCTGCATAAAGGCCAAATGCTACACTGTTTACTAGTACACTTTCATTGTTAATTTCCACTCTTGATGATAATGTTCTGAAAAGATAATTCTCCATGTTTCCCGTGACTTTTAGTCACACCAAGATTGCTTTCAACAATTTATTACTATTATCTTTTACTGTTAACTTTTACTGTTCACGAGTACTGTTTACTCAAATCTTTGCCTATTTAAGGGGGGATGTCCCTAGGGGGTTTTTGAAGTCAAGTTTGAGTTCTGATTTCTCTTCCCTTAGAACTAGCCTTCTTAGAGAGAGAACCCACCTTGCTTCTACTACTACTACTACTACTACCTTGTTCACCTTTGTTCACTACAAGCCTTGTAATCCTACAAATCTTGTAACTAGGACTAGTTCAAGCTTTGTAACTGTTAACCTGTAATTGTTGAGATCTTGTATTCACTACTACTACTGTAAGTGTTTATCCTACTTTCAATAAGAAGTATTTTCAGTTCTATGTTCATTACTTTACTTGTTGCTACCACCACCTTGGACGGATTACCGCCATACCGGACGGTTCTAAATTGCTTTCATTTATTTTGAACTATTGTTCTTATTTACTTTGAATTATTTTGATATAGACTGCTTGGCTGGTTCTACCGCCTTATTATTGTTCTTACATTCAAGTTATTTACATTCAAGCTATTTACTTTCAAGATACGCTATTTACTTTCAAGTTACTTACATTATTTTCACT